>NW_012130585.1:0-4463 GCF_000143395.1 Atta cephalotes | reverse complement strand
TAGTATATATATGTATATATATATATATATATATATATATATATATATATTTGGGCGCTCATCGGCATCCGCGAGCGAGGCAGAGCCTTGCTATGAAATTTTATCGCTTTTCCTATTTATAATTCCGATGACCTAATATAATGCAATATGTTAAATATGTAGAACGACGGATAATAGACGAATAGTTTATACTACTTCTATTCGAAAAAGTCGCGAAATCGTTTTCATTCTGAATTCTATGCTGTACAGCGAATATAGCAAGAGTACTATATCAATTTAGATAATGAACTCTAATGAGAATATATCATATAGCCTACAGCAACATTTGTTCTGGAGTCGTGAGGAATGTACATTTTCTGCACCTGTATACTCTCACGTTGAATGCAACTCGGGAGAATAACGCCATATGAACTTTCTAGAAGTTTGTAGCTTTGTTTACAAAATCTTTTGTTCTTATTGTTTCAGATAGCGTTTCACAATTTTGTCTACATTGCTAAAAAGTTATCTGGCTAAATCTGTTGAATTTTTGATAATTTTTATTAAAGTGACTTGCAAAAATCTTCGCTACACAATCGTTGATACAGGTATACATCATTATTATGTTTAAAACTTTCTATCATAGATACTAAAATAATTGAATATGCAATTAAATATTTTAATTAAAATTTAAAATATACAACAATTGTATTACGAAAACTAATATGTTTGCTTGCTTATTTCAAAAGCGACATAACTCAAAAAATTAATCAATTAAAAGTGATACTTATGTGAAAAATTAAAGGCAAATATAAAAAATATCTGACAGATTATTTAAATATTAAATCAAATAAATTATCTGAAAAATATTTAAAAAATTCTTTGACTGCTATATTATTAATAAATTTATATAAAAAGACGTATGAAATAGATTATTTATATAACAAATAACCTGAACAGTTAAAATAAAATGAAATATATTAAGAAATAGTATAATTGAGATGTATTGTTATTTAAAAGTTAAAGACTAAGTAAAGAAAGACTTTATTAGAGCAATATGCAAGGTAAAAGAGTGTATTAAGCAAATTATAATTTCACAATCCTCTGTTATAAAGAAGGTTTTAATATCGCGCAAATGTTTTTATTTCTCGCTTTGTAAGTGACATCTTAACATGTTTGTAAAGTGTCGGCAATAGTAAAGACTGACGTCGAAGCAATGTCGTTTAAATGGCATTGCAGCGTTCTGAAGTACATTGAAATGGTCATCGTATCGATTAGGTCGAAGTGGACCAGCTAATTTTCCCAAGTTGAACTTGGTTGGGCTATTCGGCGCTGTCAGGTTCCATGAATAGACATCGTAATAGCATAGCCTTATGATATGTTGCAAAACGGACATTATATCAAGCCAACTGAATGTACAGGCCTATCTTCGAAAGTGCAATACATATTCGATGTAACATATATATTCATTTAATAGCGCCTATTATCAAAAGTTTAACGAGACTACTTGTGACATTTGCGTCGCGCATTCTCATTAGTTTCGCACTCGTCGGAACAGAATTCTTGATTGCGAATGATTATAAAACGCTGGTAGTAAATTTGAATTGTAGACGAAATATTTCTTAGGGAGAGATTTCTTAACGTGGCATTAAAATGCCATCTAGACGGCTTTTAATCGGTACTGAGAAACGTCAGGAATCCCCAAAGTCCTTTTCATCCTTTGTAATTTCTTCGCCTTCTTATTACCGTTCTGCGGACGACGATTAATCCTCTTGCGAACCCATGGAAAATCTTTGCTTACAAGAAGAATCCGTCCTGGATTGCAGACACTGTTTTCATTCGTTATCGTTCTAAGAGAACGAGAATCGCCATGAACAGATAAAAATCCCCTCTATTGGGATTTTCTGCGTACACATTTCAATTTAATTTATCTTGCCATCACTCTTTTTAAATGTTACATCTTGGCATTTTTTGTGTTTTCGATGATAATTGCAATTACTAATTATGCGTGAATAATTGTGAATAATTGTGAAGTTAGATATTCTCGTTGATTGTTCTTCTTTGGAACGCGATTTTACAATAAAAAGAACTCTTTCAAAGTCAGAAGTGTCTCTTAATTCCCAGATATAAAAGATTGCTTATTAACTTCATTGATGCACAAAGTTGATCTGAAACTAATCGTTTCATCAAGGGAGAGGAAGCTTTTGCTCTAGAAAAAAAAAAGGAAAATCTTTTGTTTAACGACTTTCAATCGATTCGTCGAGCCGTGCGAAGGAACGGTTATCTTCCTTCACACGTCATTAAATCTTTGGTTAATTATCTGCGACCGACCGACCGATTCGCGATAGAGTTGTTGAAATAATTTATTGCCACCTCGCTGTTTATCCTTACTAAAGGCGGATGATTTAATCCCTTCCGTTACAATTAACGTGGTTCGGCTCGGCATAACTTCTCAGTACAGTGACTAACGATACTCTTACTATCCTGCCTCTATTCCTCGTTTCATCTCCTTTTCTCCTTCTAGTTTTGCCGGATAATGAAGATTAAGATCTCTCGACTTTCTTCTACCGCATATCACTTTCCACGCGAAATTTGCCGGAAATTTAACCCTTGCTTGAGGTAGATACAGCTCGATTAAAATAAATTGTGGTAATTCGTTTACATCGTCTTTTGATTATCTCCATTCGTTGTCGTGATCTCTTTTTGTAAAATAGAAAACATCGAGCGATGTTTATTTATTTTCATCCACTTTTGTTCATTATTGTGTACTTATATTGCTAATGATAGTGAAAAAGGGGATAATTTTTTATAAAAGAATTAATGGAAAACGTAATTCCTTTTTATTTTATTAAAAAAATTATAATTTAAAAAGTGGGTATCTATTGAAAAATGATTATTTGTATATTTTTTTACTTTAATCATTCCCTTTACGATTGTACTATTAATTCAAAGGAAAATTGTATACATACATAAAAGCGGTATTAATTTTAAAATGTATGAACAAATAAAGTAACGACATATACGAAACGTATTTACAAATGAATACTACACTAAACATTTTTCATCCAACAGATTCAGATATATAAAGATACGTTATAAAATGCTTTCCTCGTGTAAAAAGACATCTCATGTAAGAATACATAGCATTCCTCGTTTACTTACACTCCGTTCCAGTTTCGTCGGTGCTTTCAATGGCTGTCCCCTTCAGTATGCCGAGTGGAATTCCGTTACGAAATCGTTTGCCGGAAAGTTTCCTCTTATCCAGCTTTACCTTTCTTCTCTTTCTCGCGCGTGCTCAATTTTTTCCCCTGGAGATTCATTCCAATAATGCACTGCCAGAATCCGCATTTGCATAGCCGCGCTTTGTGAGAGCAATAAGAGCTTGCGATTCCTCACGTATGTGTTAGATTCGATTGCGTTTTCGCACATCGGTTGTACATATGTAGTGTGAATAAAACCTTACAATGCTGGAATAAAGAGGCAACACATTCCCGATGGAATTAGTTTCTTTCGGAAGATTGCAGAACTTCAGATTGCACCGCGTTGCAATAATTTCATATGGCCCTAAAATGCCGAAAGGTATACAGTCGTAGCAGGTGACGCATTCCGGTTACATTGCCGATCGCTCGCGTAAAACTTGGTGGAAAGTAAATCACGGATCCGTGTTACGATGCTGCGATTTAAGATCGCTTGGAATTTCGCGATTACGGCATATTATAATTCATAACGACATTCGTAACAACGTAATAACTTCTCGTTAATATCCCTGAATACAGCAAGCCGAATAATTAGTCATAATTCTTCCATATTAATTACATAACTTAATTACATATAATCCTTTCTCCTTCATATGTTCATGAATATAATTTCGCTTAATAGTTTCAATTATGTATCCTAAATTTTATTCTTAAAAACTTAAAAAAGTTTGCAGTTTTTTAATAAATAAAATTACGGAAAAGTAATTTTCTTGTAAGAATATTTAATTGCAAAATACTGATTAAACTAAATTTTTGAACGGTCAGCATGAAATGATCGCTTATCGAGAATATAATAAGTCTTCATTGATGGATTTGCATGAATAAAGAAGAAGCATATAATAATACATTAGGCAGTTATATCGAAGTGACCTCCACGGTTAGTAAGAGCTGGTAGCAACCAGTAACGTTTCTGACAATTCTAATAGGGGCCGTCGACGGACTAATAATAGTAAAGATCAATACGCGCTGGTAGTAGCAACTACGTCTCCTCTCTCGTCTCTTCTCCCTCGTTCCAGCCGATCGGCACGAGCTCGTCATCAGAGCTTTTCGTAGTGAAGAAACCTTTGCAAAACTCAACCAATAAGAGCAGCATACACTTTATGTGTATATTCGGTATATACCGAGCTTACCGAAGAAGCTTCCAAGTGCAAAAAGAGAGAGAGAGAGAGAGAGAGAGAGAGAGAGAGAGAGAGAGAGATATTATGTCTTAGTTTTAAATTAATTAGTAGA
>NW_012130584.1:81-4476 GCF_000143395.1 Atta cephalotes | reverse complement strand
TACACACACACACACACACACACACACACACACAGGTAGAGATGAAAATGATCAAATTTGATAATAACTTATCCGGTAAATTACGGTAAATTAATAATAATAAATTTTTTAAGGTTGGTAAAATAGTAATTTTTAAAAAATTAAGAAAATAAAGTAATTTGATAAGAGCATTTAGTCATTAACCCTTATAAAAATAAAATCTGAAGCGTAAATCGGATGTAATGGAAGAAAAACAGAAACGTGAACGAAACTTCTAGGCGAAAATTGGAACAATGAAATGTAAAAAAAGCATTTATGCTTTTTTCACATTTTCAATAATATTTCAATAATATTTTCGCCTTCTAGAAGTTTCGTTTACGTTTTTGTTACTCTTCCATCCGATTGACACTCCGATTTTTCATCGGGGAAGTTAAAAACGCTTTGTTAACTAAAATTTTCATGTTGATACTACAATATATATTGATGTAATAATTAGACAATCAACAACCGATAACGTTTAAGGCAGGGATGACAAATCAGAGATGATTTATTTACGACGGGAGTGGCGCACTTGTACAGTTCAATTGCACCACTCACATCGGTCTGTTCCTAGTAATTTTTCACTGCTTCATCAATAAGATTATATTATTTTTAATTAATGATGGACAATTGATATATATCCGTTTATCGCGATCAACAGCATCAAATGGCAACCTAGTGCGACAAGTAGCAACGCACTTAAGCGTGAGTCTATGTCATATAGACACATTTTGTTACAATTAAATTATATGTTTAGATTTCGTCAATAGCTCTGTTATTCAATCAGCCATTCCTATTAGGAATATTAGAAGAATGTTGTTTTATTTCATACATAAGTAGGAAAATAGCCTATTTATACAAAACATAACATTATAAAGATAATAAATATAGCCAAAATTATCAATAAATTATTATTTTGTTACAATTTTACCGTAAGTAATTGTAAAATTGAATTTGACGGTATTTTTACATCTCTATACATAAGATAAGGGAGATAGAATAATTTAATAATTGTAGTTTTATTTCATTATATTATTTTATAATATACATACGTAACACAGTATTAACATAGTAAACAGTATTAATTGATTATTATTTGGAAGGTAATCGATGGTTGGGAATTGAATGGCGAAGTATTTCCGAGCGAAAGCGACCATTCATTATCAATGAAGGAAAGGACGAACGAGTTCTGTGGTAAGAATAAGTGGTATAGGAAAACTTTTACGAGTTCGCAGAACGCTGCACTCCTTCAATATAGAGTACCTCTACGTGGGAAAGGCTTTGTTATATCTGCGAGATATCAAAAAAATCCAAGACGTAAGTATTATATTACTTGATTATGAATTTTCTAAAAGAAACTTAACTTTTTTAAAATTACATTTTTGTATAAAATATTATTGTAGAAATATAAATCTCTATGAAAAGATATAATTTATACCCAATAAATGCTAATAAATATTCTTGAAATATTCATAAAAATATCCTCCAAAAAAACGTTCTAAGAATTCCAAAATATTTCAAATATTTACGGTTTGTAAAAGAAACGTCAGTTATAAATTTTATTTGTACGTTGTTACATATTACGAGAATGTTTCATACACATTCCGTAAAATTTTAATTTTTCCAAAAATTCCAGATCAGATTATCTGTGAATCATTTTTTAAACAAAATTTTACTTCGGAAAACACATTTAATGTTTTTTCACCTTGGAGCTCAATTTTGGGACTCACTTTACAGGGAAACTTTTATGAGTTCGCAGAACTCGGAGCTGCACTCCTTCAATATAGAGAGTACATCTATGTGGGAAGGGCTTTGTTACATCTGCGAGATATCAAAAAAACAAAGTGTTGCACTCCTATTCTTTCCTAGGTATATTCTTGTTTGAATAAATGCCCTTTGCCGCAGTTCTCTGTGGCGGAGATGTGCAATACTGCTCGCTCGCTCGAAATTTTCATGAAATATACAAGGAATATTCATTCAATATTCTGATTTTATTGACAATTCTATGATTCGACGATTCTTTTACTGTTCCAGAACATTCGGTATATTGGTAATATATCGAACTTTCTGTGAATATTTATAACGTTAGCTGGGTAGTTTTATTACATTTTTAAAAGAATATAGAAAAAAAGAAAGATTGAAATATCTTCATAAAATAATTAATATATATAATAGAATTAAATAATGATTTCATTATACAAAATATCGCTTTTATATTTGTTTAAATATTTTATTCAAATTATATATACTATTATAAGGGTTATGGTACATAAAAAAATTTAAGCAATAAAACATAAATAGTAAGCGAATTGACTAATCAGTAGAGACCGCAAGTTCATAGCGTAAGCAATAGCCAATTCAATATATGTTCCTTACTGCTTACGTCTTAATATTTTTCTACGAGTAACGAATATATCATTGGAATTTGAAATAATGAACGTAAAAATTCGAAATAGTCGGAAAATCGATACTATTTGTTTCTAATATTTTAATCTTACACTTCTATTAGATCCCTACACAGGAAAAAAGGCGAAAATAAAGATTGGAGCATAATTTGAATGTAAAAAGGGGAGAAGTGACAGAAGTACGTTAATAAAGAGTTCTATAAGAGGTGAAAATTGAGACAATGAATATAAACATTCCTTTTACATTTTCAATGGCCGATGTTCGTAGTTGTTCTTACATTAAGATTGTCATCTTAAATACAAGATGAGATTTTAAGATATTTTAAGTCATTCACAAGAATCGTATTAGCATTTTACTTAAAACGATTTTAAAATAAACGATTTAAAATAAAAATGGGCTATGAACACTGGCTATTGTTTCAATTTATGCCTCTTAAAAGTTAAATTATTTGCTTGCGCTTCTGTTACTTTCTCGCTCTTAACATGATTTGATTTACGCTTCGATTTCATTTTCAGAAATGATAAGCTTCACTCTATTTCAAGCTTGAATATTCAATGTGCTGGACATTAAGTTCAATTGAATTTAATTTTTTTTTTTCTTTTAGAGAACGTACTACGAGTTCCAATTTCGATTAATTTCAATATCGATATCCGACACGATAATAAGATCTTCGACAGAGAAGAACGATCGATTTTTAGTGGAACGCTATTATAAGTCTTGCACAGGAAAATATTGTACAATTTGATGAATTATATTTTTTTATGAACCTAATAATTAAGTTAATAATTTACTTCAGCAATGAAAATGACAAGAACGAGGGCAGAATGGACCAGACATTCGTAAATTAGAACATGTTAGATCTGCAATGCTAAAGAGTAATTCTAAAAATCGGAATGTGTCATACTTTTTTTTTGAACAAAGATAGAGAAAATAAACAAGAAAATATTGCATGAATATTTAATGAATTATATTTTTTCATGAACAGAATAAAGTTTGTTTCCGCAAGCAGATATTTAAAAATTAATACATGATCGAGAGTATTATTATATGTTTGTCGGTTAAATAACAAATATAAAAACCATTTCTAGCTGATTCTAAAGCGATCTAACAATATTGGGTTGTCCGGAAAGTTCGTGCCGACTAACCTATATAACTTAATAAATGTATACTAAATTTAAATTTTCTGCGTTTCAATTTTCCTTCAAATGCCTTCGGCACGAACTTTCCTGACAACCCAATATATAGTTAACGTGTTTTAGACTCTTGTATTCTTTTCTTTTCAGCTTGCAACATCTTGTCAGTAAGCACAACGGATCCATTCACTCTTCGTAATTATGGCAGACGGATTAATTGTACTCTCGTGGCAGTGTACCCTGGTGTCGTACAAATAATTGCTCTCGGAATCGGCGGTAGTTCCCATGGCGTCGTTCATACAACCGAAACTGGCACTTTGCACAAAGTATGTTGTAAAATGTAAAGTCTTTTTCTCCAGACGCGGTTCGTAGTTATTACCTTATTCGCCTTCAATGTTTCATCTCCGACACCATCAAAACAAATTTTTGTTGCTGACATAACACTTTTTCATTTATTTATATTATATCAAGTTTAAAAATTAAATTTAATGATAATTGTCCTTTAATTGTGCTGAAATTAGCAATTCTTATCTGCTTTCTATTTAGAATGACTAATTTTTATTTTAAAAATTTGTGTTTACAAAAGAATTTTTTAACTGGAAATATACACTCATCGGCGAAAAATCGGGCCACTAAATTTTAGCATAAATTTTTTATATTTTCAAATAGCCATAATTCAATGAAAAAATGTCGAAATGAATCACAGCGCAAATTAAAGCTTGAATTCCCCTTAATGATTATGGAGATCAAATTTGAGTTATATAAAATGTAATATAAAATGGCAGATGTTGAAGGCGGACATAAAAAAATAATTAAAAANANNNNANNANNANNNANT
>NW_012130584.1:0-76 GCF_000143395.1 Atta cephalotes | reverse complement strand
TNTATATTNTATATATTATTACTTAATATATTTAGTATAATTATAATAGTATAATTAAGTATAGTTAGTATAGTAA
>NW_012130583.1:0-4476 GCF_000143395.1 Atta cephalotes | reverse complement strand
GGAACGCATAAGTACGGTTTATATCAAGAAAGTTAGAAGAACGGTTCAAGTCGCAATTTGCTTTATCCTAGAGCAACAAAAACAACAAAATCTGGTTATTTTTTTAATACTGCACATCTATAGATTGAGAGTAAGGCACAGTGTTTGGAAATTAGTGATAAGTCTTTTGCACAGGGGCAGAATGAAAGCACTAAACTGAGAAGAAAAGTCTTCTACCATTTTACAATTGTCGCAATGGTTAACGAGTTATTAACTTATGAAAATAGCCAAATTCGCCCAGCCCACCGCTAAATGCAAGCGTGCAACAGGATAGTCACTAGACACGTTTTTTGTAAGCGGCAATTGCCGTCACTAGACATTACGTGTTTAGCGATGGCGAACGCGCCTCACCACGCTGAGCAGTCCTATTCTGTCGCGCGCTTTGGCGGTGAACGAATTTGGCTATTTTCATAAGTTAATAACTCGTTAACCATTGCAACAATTATAATTAATAAAATGGTAGAGGACTTTTCTTCTCAGTTTAGTTTATTCTGTCCCTGTGCAAAAGACTTATCACTAATTTCCAAACACTCTGTATATCATTTTATTTATATCTATATTTTATTTATATTTATATATATATCATTTTATTTATATTTATTATAGGATGTCTAACTTGCTATTAACCTGGCCCTACCCATTTTATTTTTCTTTCCTGCTAAACAGTTGGAGCAACAAATTTCACTTTAAAGCAACAAATTAGCAACAAAGTAATTCTAAATTTTTTACCATGTCCCAGTTCGACTTGCGATGGTAAGGAGTCCAAGTTAATAGGAGTCTGACCTTTCATTTGTAGGTAACGAATTGTAGAGTCAGAATCACGAATCAGCAAAGTCTTCATGTAACATAATAAAGTTTTACAATAGTACGTATTACAAAGACTAATAGTTCATGTCTCTTTGCGGTTCACACAACGATATAAGATGATTCTACGAAGTATTAAGTGTACAACTTTGCTTCCGCCGTTTTCCTATAGATGGTTTTAGCGGTAAGTGGTGGTCAAAATAAATAGATCATAGACGTCATACAATAAATAGGCATCTGTCAACATGACCCCATAGAAACATTAGTCGATTTGTGTCTGCATCATAAAGTTATTTTCGATTGAAAATGTCAGTTTACGAGCCAAATTCTCGTCATTTGCGGGAGATTTTAATTTTTTTGCTTCAATATGAAGAAATTTTGCGGCTGAGGCTCATCGAATGCTCTCAAATACTTATGGTGAGGCCGCTATTAGTGAAAGAACGTGTCGTGAGTGGTTTCAACGCTTCAAGAACGGTGATTTTGATGTCGAAGACCGGCATAGCGGTGGAAGAGAGAAGGTTTTCGAAGATGCAGAATTGGAGGCATTGCTTGAGCAAGACTCGAGTCAAAATCAAGAAGAATTGGCACGATCATTGGGAATGACTCAACAAGCCATTTCAAAACGCCTCAAAGCCATGGGAATGATTCAGAAGCAAGGAAATTGGGTGCCATACGAATTGAAGCCGAGAGATGTTGAACGGCGTTTGTTTGCTTGTGAACAGCTGCTTGAAAGGCAAAGACGGAAGGGATTTCTGCATCACATTGTGACTGGGTTCATTACGATAATCCCAAGCGCAAAAAATCATGGGGAGTTCCCGGCCATGCTTCCACGTCGATGGCACAAATATTCACGGTTCCAAGGTCATGCTCTGTATTTGGTGGGACCAGCTCGGCGTAGTGTATTATGAACTGTTAAAACCGACTGAAACAATCACAGGCGATCGGTATCGAACGCAATTGATGCGTTTGAGCCGAGCATTGAAAGACAAACGGCCGCAATACAACGAGAGACACGATAAAGTGATTTTGCAGCATGACAATGCTCGATCCCATGTTGCGAAAGTGGTCAAGACATACTTGGAAACGTTGAAATGGGAAGTCCTATCCTACCCGCCGTATTCTCCAGACGTTGCTCCCTCTGACTATCACTTGTTTCGATCAATGGCACACGGCCTGGCTGAGCACTTCCGGTCTTATGAAGAAGTACAAAATTGGATCGATTCGTGGATAGCCTCAAAAGATGACCAGTTTTTTCGACGCGGGATTCGTACGCTACCCGAAAGATGGGAGAAAGTAGTGGCCAGCGATGGACAATACTTTGAATCATAAATGTATAACCAGTTTTTTACAATAAAGCCTCGAATTTTGGAAAAAAAACGGCGGAAGCAAAATTGTACACCTAATACTAATACTGACTAACGTCTGAACGTCTTCCACGCTCAGATACAATTCATGATATAAAGACAAGGATATGCTCACGTTCACGCCAATTGATCAATCAGAATTGTTAACAAGTATACGTTATCGTTTCGCGGTAAATTTGAACGTGTTATTTCAGGCATATTTTCCTTCCAGGGTTTGAATTGCACATTAAATACATGTGGTTGAGGAAGTTACTTTACAAGCTACTTATAAGTTATTTTTTAAAATTATTATTTATTATTGGGAGTACAAATAAGTTTCCGCCGTTTTTTATTAAAAATTGAGCATTTATTATGAAAGAACGATACATAATGTTTTATTCAAAGTAATGGCCATCGCTAGCCATTACTTTTTCCCGTCTTTCTGGTAGCATGTGGATTCCGCGTCGGAAGAACTTCATCTTTTGAGGCTATTCAATCATTGATACAATTTTTGATATCTTCATATGAAGTGCTGCTCAGACAGGCCATGCGTCATCGAACGGCACAAGTGGTAGTCGGAAGGAGCAATGTCTGGAGAATACGGCGGGTGAGGTAGAACTTCCCATTTGAGTGTTTCTAAATAGGTTTTGACCGGTGCCGCAACATGTGGTCGAGCATTATCATGCAGGAGAATAATTTTGTCATGCCTGAAGTAGTAGTGGACGCGTTTTTCCTTGAGTGCTCAGCTCAATCTCATTAATTGTGTTCGGTAGAAAGCTCAATAATGATCTCGTTCGGTTTGAGCAACTCATAATACTCGACACCAAGCTGATCTCACCAAATACACAACATGAGTTTTTTTCCATGAATATTCGGCTTGGCTGTTGATGTTGAAGCATGGCCAGATGGTCCCCATAATTTCCTCTTCTTATCATAGTAGATCCATTTTTCATCAGTGATATGATGCAAAAAATCCTTTCATTTATGCCTGGCAAGCAGCATTTCACATGTGAAAAATCGGCGTTCAATGTTTCTCGGCTTCAGTTCATATGGAACCCAATTCCCTTGCTTTTGAATCATTTCCAATGATTTCAAACGATATGAAATTGTTTGTTGAGTCACTCCTAATGTAAGTGCAAGTTCTTTAGCACGAATTTTCATCCAATAATGCTTCCAATTTCGCATCTTCGTACACTTTCGGCCTTCCGCTACGTTCTTTGTCTTCGACGTCAAATTCACCGTTCTTAAACTTTTGAAACTACTCACGACTTCTCTCACTTAAGGCAGCATCACCATATGCTTCTACAAGCAATCTATGAGCTTCAGCTGCAGATTTTTTCAAATTAAAGAAGTAAATCAAAAGTTCCCGCAAATGACGCTTATTCGGCTCAAAACTCGACATTTTCGTACAAAAAAAAATATATGATACTGATACAAAATCACTAATATTTTAAAATTATGGTGTTGCCGGATGTCCAATCTTACGATATGTCGTTTTACATCAAACAATTTTAACTATAGTTTATTAGTGGCGCCATCTTTTGCAAACGGCGGAAACTTATTTGTACTCCCAATATGAAAATCGAGTATAATACATTATTTTTTATATTACATTTTATCGTTTGCTTCAATTTCGTATAATCTTTGTACTCAAACACTACATGGGCTGAAAAGTCCCGGGATTTTTAATGAAAACAAGCGTTTTTTGGGCAAAATTATATTTATTCCTCAACATAGTTGCCTTCGAGGGCGTTACACTTGGTACAGCGATTTTCCAACATTTCGATGCCCTTTCTGTAGTACGAAATGTCCAAGCTTTCGAAATACGCCTCAGTTTCCGCGATGACTTCCTCATTCGATGTGAATCTCTTTCCCTGGAGCCACCGCTTGAGGTTTGGGAATCATAGATCATAGTCGCTGGGGGCCAAGTCTGGAGAATACAGTGGGTGAGCAACCAATTCGAATCGTAATTCCAATTTGGCCATCGCTTTCAAGGATGTGTGTGACGGTGCGTTATCGTGATGGTACAGAACGAAGGCGAAAGTAGCACCTTACTTAAACGACTGTAGCTTGTAAACGAATGAACGAAATGTCATGAAACTTCATACATAAACTAGTGACAGATGAACCTCTCGAAATGAATGTTCATTTTCTAATGGCGCCACGTATTGAATAATCCCGGGACTTTTCAGCTCATGTAGTACATAAGTAACGTATAAAGTAACTTTCGAACCCTGATTAAATATGTACATACGTAACAATATATATATATATATATATATATATATAT
>NW_012130582.1:0-4478 GCF_000143395.1 Atta cephalotes | reverse complement strand
GTATGTATGTATGTATGTATGTATGTATGTATGTATTATGTATGTATGTATGTATGTATGTATGTATGTATGTATGTATGTATGTATGTATGTATGTATGTATGTATGTATGTATGTATGTATGTATGTATGTATGTATGTATGTATGTATATATATTTATATATATTTCTAAGAATTTTTTAAATATAAATCTCTCTCATTCATTAATAAAACTACAATAAAATATAAAATAAATTTGATCAATTTTACTGAAGTGCATGGTAAAAATCTTTAAAATATTGTATCACAATACATACTTTCGGGGAAAATTTTAAAACAAAATTCTCTCCGTGAAAGAACAGTTTTGTTGAAGTATCTAAAAATTTCGCTAAATATAAATCTGAAAATAATTTTACTAGATTATCAAAATAATTGTAGATCGTTCAAACTAGTTCAAAAAAATGTCAAAATTTTTTATAACATTGTTCATGTTTGAGTTTCCTACATAATTATTTTTGATGGTCGAACAAAATTATTTGAGATCTGTATTAGTTTAAATTTTTAGATATTTCAACAAAATTGTTTTTTACTGTATGTCTGTGTGTACACATATCAAAAGGCATCTCATTTAAATTTGTTTTATAGGAAAATCTATCTTATCATGTTACGCGCACTGAACATCCCGCAAGCATAGCATGCAAGCAAATGTCCATCCTGCAAGTATGAACTTCGATCGAGTGTATGGTGCAAAGCAAATTTACGAGGACCAAAGATAGCAGACCGAACGGAATAGAGTAGGATAAGAGGAAAAGGGGAATCTGCAATCAGGCCGAAATCTAAAGTATCGAAAGGACCGTTAAACGCGTATAATAGAATGATTCGTGAAATAATCTGAAATCTAGTATATTTTTTGACAATATCGTCTATGTACTTCTTTAAGATTGTTCTTATTGCTAATAATATAAAAAATATGTGCGTATATTTCTTATCATAGATATAAATGGAAGAAAATATCTTTTTCCATATAACTTCAGATTATGCATGAATGAAAATTAGAAATAATTTTAGCGAATCAAGAATAAGGAGAATGACAAATTATATATCTAAAAAATAATAAAACAGTAATTTTCTCATTTGTGACTGCAGGTACTACACTGCGTGAAATTGCAGATTCTACACATTATAAACATTTTAATGATGAAAAAAGTTTTCAATGTAAAAAAATTGATATTATATAGTATATCGTATGTAAGGACTGAGTGTTATTTTAATATGGCAAGTTTTCGTGTAAAAACTTAGGCGCCAAACTAATGCCAGCCGGTCTAAAGTATGATGGAACATTCTAAGCGCGTGAATCTAATAACTTTGTTACTAATAACCCGCGCCACTCTCCGATGGCCTTTACGATATTGCACGGTTATAAGTTACGAGCTAATTATCGAGAGCGGGATTTTGTCGGCGTGAAAAACAAGTGATTTATGGATGTGATAGGAAAAGGTGCGCACCGTGGCGCAAAGCTTCCACTACCTTTTCTGAAGATGCACAGAGCTAATAGAACAATAGGTAAAGCTTATTTCTTATACAATTTAAGAAAATTTACTCGAATATTATCTATAACTTGTAGAATCTATCTCTTTTCAAAGAAGAGATATTATATCATAATTGGAATAACCGCATTTTAGATAAAATAGAAATAAGATTCACTTCTCTGTTTTTATACGATTTTATTGAAGTATCTAAAAATTTAGCTAGATATATATCTGAAAATAATTTTGTGCTGCAAAAAGTTCAATTTTAACAATTTGACACATTTGAGCACTCTAAACAATTATTCTGATGGTCCAAACAAAATTATTCTCAGATTGATATTTGGCTAAATTTTTAGACTTTAGTAAAACCATTCTTTTTATAATAAGAAATCTGTAAAAGTTTCACATACAGAAGCAAAATCGCATAATAAATTGAAAGAAACGTACAATTATTCATATTCTTGATAGCACATTGGCAAATAATTTACAACTATTAATTTAAATCCATTATGAACTTTCAGTTATGTATGGCGTTAATTTGCTAATTGATTCAACGTAAAGTAAAACTGTTCTTCGATCGATAGAAATAACGGTAAAAATTACAAGAGAAATTGGACAAAGGCCTCGAAGGAAACAAGAATTTTATCAAAACTAACAATCCTCCAAATAAAAGGGATGTCACCCCTCCCTTCCTCCCTCCCTCTCTTCCTCCCCCGCTACTGCAGAACTCGTTTGCTTTACTTCGTTCTCACAATCCGAGTTTTTCCACGCTGTACCATTCCACGCTGCGATGTATCTCCCACGCGAGTAAAATTACCGGGATCGTGGTGGAACTATATAACGACAGTAACGAAGTCTCGGTCCTGATAAATTCACCGAAGCGGAAGCTTACCTCCCCCGTTGTTGCCTCGACCCTCTTCCATTGGTTTCAATGGCCGCGTGAGCCATGAGCAGTCACGAAAGTTTCAACGAGACGGCTGCTTCAAGATCGCCAGCAAAACCGACCTTTCTTCCGGCGTGGCGAAGCCTGGGCTTGCCTCTAATTACAACGTGGTCCCGTCTCGATGTCGACGTTTCCTCGACACGACGGAAATTCGCCAAGTGAATTGCTACGTTCTCCGCACGTCCTTCCTCCCGCTTCCGTTATTGGTGCCTCTTCCACGACATCAATTCAATTTCCTTGGCGGGTCTGGACTTCGCTATGAATGACTCGTCAATCTTATTTTCAATGTATTTATTTTCATGCAGAATTGGTAATATAGTTAAAAACCATAATTTAAATTATAGTTTAAGGCATTGATTTTTATAGGTTGTATTTTTCACGGTTCTATAAGATATAGTATTGTTAAATTATAGTGTTTCCCGTCTTAATGTGCTATTTGCAATTATATCTCTAGTATTATGGTAGGATACTTTTACATAATATACAATGTATTTTGGCTTCTAACATATGCACATAGTATATTTTACATTGTGATTATAGATAGCTTCTACATTCTCTTTTGTAGTTCGTACTCTAAAGAGTCTTTAAACATGATGAAATTCCTCAGTGGCAAGACACACGATTGCATTCACAGTAAAAGCGCCTCACGCATTCCATTAAGATCTCAGAAGACGGACAATGCCAAAGAGAATGCGAAATCCTCCCTTCATTTCACTGTTTCATATTTGGAAAAAAGAGGTATGAGACGGAAATAAATTCGTGTGAAACCAACTTTCCGAACTCCCGGCATTAATACACCGTTAGGAGAGAAATTTCTCGGTAAAAGTTTCTACTACTAGAATTGACTGCATTCTATGACGCGCAAACGTGAAATTTCTCTCCTATAAACTCTACTACGAAGTAATATAGCTGGTAGGCTTTGAGATATTTAAGTAGAACGCTCCGAATTATAGTGAGAAACTTTTAATTCTTTGTGCTGCATGTGCGCTCCTATAAGTTAGAGATTATAAATTCGACAATGACATATCTCGATAATCGTAAATTTCAGAAGTATCTTTAGCTCGAAGATGTAAAATAATCGTAAAATGTGCGCAATCGTAAACGACAAGAAATAAGTATTGAAATCGTGAAAGAAGTATTGATTAAATATTTATCTTCTTACATTTTCAGGAGATCCAATTTCCATTAGCTTAACGCGTACTAATGCAATACTTAATGTTTAACGAGCAGAGATGTATGAATAATTTGGTTGACTTCTTTGAACAAATAGAGATAGAGAAGCAAACTTTAACAGGGACGTCATCGACCTTTGTCGTTCTGGTTGCCTGCATTAAAACAAACATTAGGAGCCGTTGTCATTTTGAGGATGTTTTTTATTGCGTGCTTAAACTACGACCGTAGACACAGCTGGACCCAAATACGTAAAGTACAACGAGGAAAAACGTGCAGAGATCACGTTGAACTTAGTTAGGATCCCTCGTTAAAACTCAGTTTACACGCTCAATTTTACGAGATCACTCTGTGTGAGTTAAGAGTAGAGCAATAAGTGTTATAACGAGATATTTAATTCAATATTTCTAATCCATAGATTTCTTTTGATTCTTATAACGTTTTCGACTTAATAAAATTTTCATTATATATACATTTAAACTTTAATTTGCCACTTATATGCCTATTTTTATATATCAATTTTCCCTTAACTGTTTATCATATTATCATTTATAAGTATTAGATATGAGCGTGAAATATGTAGATATGAATGATCGCAGTATATCGAGTTTGGATCCGTAGATTCGATAAGCTAAATGACTATTTAAATTATTTATTCCCGCGGATTTTGATATTTAAATTTTATTTATTTGAATAGAAAGAAGCATATTTTATTCATAAATTAAAAGTAACAAAAATATATATAAATTAAGGAATAAGAATTTATTCATTAATTTTTAATTAATATTTCATAGACAGTAATAATAATAATGCCATAAATACTTTATTATTAATGTGCATTAATAGTACATGAAAT
>NW_012130581.1:0-4483 GCF_000143395.1 Atta cephalotes | reverse complement strand
AGCATCTTCGAAAAATATTATTATATTATTATAATATTATTTATATTTGTTAATATTATTATACCAAAAATACTGATCTCAAAAAATATTTCAAAGCAAATATCAAAAAGGAACATCTATTACATACACAGACTCTGTTGTCAAACATCTATATCTTTAATTATAGTTTCACAGATAAAAAGATTATATTACATTTATATTAATTTAGACAAAGTTGTTTAGAGCTTTTTCACACTGATTTGAAATTTGTTAATATTCGATATACTACGGGCTGCATTCCGTTATTAACTGCGATTACTTAACTGAAAATCTATAGCATACGTAACGTGAACTATAGATTTTCTGTACTCGCAGTGAATAACGGAATGCAGTCAAAATGTGTTAGTTCGAAAGTAAGGGTCGTTGAAAGCCAATCACGGTTTTCTATCGAGGGACACAGTATGTAGTGCTTGTGATTGAATATCGATACTTGGATAAATCATTTTGCGTCAAATGTGAACGCACATTGAATATTTATGAATATCATCATAACATAGGTTTACATAAAATAAAAGCTATACAGATTCTATGAATAATAATTCTTAGTCAGTAAGATTAGATGCTAACAAAAGTTAAAACTAGAAAATATTTTGCAGTGTATTGTTGACTCCAGTATGTGTTTTGAAAAAAATAGGTTAAATAATCATTAAAAATAAAACACAGGTTAGATTAACAAATTAAAACTATTTATAATTTAACCTATTAAATTTAATATAATCATATCATACTGATACACATCTAGTACATTGCGATATACATAATGAAACCAAAACTGTAAAAAATTAACTCGACATAAAAAACTCGAATGTCTATAATACTCGAATGAAATTGGAAGATGACTATTGGAAGATGAAAATGATTACTAAATAACATTGTTGAAAACTGAATAGCGAGTAAAATATCAATCATCGTACCATCTTCTTGTTTTCCAATACAAATTTGATTTTGTCAAAGAATAAAAAAAATAAGCAACATAAAGTTTCTTCGTTAGAAACATAATACATTGGATTATTGCGAAGGATCAATTCAAAAGAAAGCGCTATCTATTGACAGATATCCGGTGTTGTTCGTTTATCTGTTTCAAGTTGTCGGGATGTTGCACTCATTTCCGCGTTGAAACTCTAAGTCTTGCTTTGAAAATCAAAAATCTTTTATGGCAGGTGATATTTTATATATCGGAGGTGTCACGTGTTCAATATCCACATCCTCCCTCGTGAACTTTGCATTTACAAGCAGGTCACACGTGTGAGGCATATTCTCGGCTACACTCGCGCCGCATTCTCATTTTGAATTCTAGTCCTGCTTCCGATTAGCATCAGCTTTCGAATGTCAAAAATTCAAGGCGCTATATTCATCCGTCAACATAACGACTTATTGGCATAAAATTCTATTTCATTTTTGTTCTGGAATAAAATTATATTTTCGTATAAATTGCATCTCTCTTTGCTATAATATATCAGAGATGTGCAAATTAATCGAGTACGAATTGAATTGAATCAAATCAAATAAGATTCAAACACAGAAAATAATTAGATCACAAAATAGAAATTAGTTTACTTAAGTATCAATAATAAAGAAAATAAAAACTAATTTTCACTTAGTTTAGTTTAAACTTAGTTTAGTTAGTTAAGTCACTTAGTCATTTTTAGCCAAATGAAAGAATTATAATAAAAAGAATAAGATAAGAAATTATTAACAATTTAAGAAATTAAAATGCATAAAAAGCTTTAAGATAAGACATTAAAATGCATAAGAATGTTTAATAAAAAGAACATAGAAAAGAATAAAATCAAATAGTATAATCAACTATAAAATCACATGATTGAATACATATAAATTATACAGTATTGCGATTGCAGTAAAACAAATATTTTTCATAAACGTCAATACAAAGTTCATGTTAATTCAAATTATTTTTTTGTTAATTAAGTGAGAAAAAGTATAGTCAAACAAGATTCTTGTGTTGAGTCAAAAATAATACATATTGTGTTAAAAAATTGATTAATTCAAACAATAAAATGAATACAAAAGCATAAAATAAAGTAAGTATCAAAATTGCAAAATGAAGCTTCATGTCAATTCTGATGCAAAAAATAGTGAATTATTCTTTTGTTGATAACTTTTGGTGCCCACCAATTTGATTAGGTATACGCATAACTGCGCACCAGACTCGTATTGGTTATCGACTGGTTTGTAACTGCAGTTTTATTTTCAATATTTTACATGTTTTGTAATTTTATTTTATTGTCAAATTATGAGTACAATATATTTTATCAGCATTATATTAAACATTTAAATATATGTATATTTAAAATGATTTTATATCATTTAATTATTCTTATTATTTTAATTAATATAAATCTTTTTATTATCTATATGTTAAAATTCGACCTAATAATCATTATTAATTAAAATTTTTATGTTAATTAAAATTTTTATATTAATTAAAAGTTACGTTTCAATGATTTGATTTGGATTCAATTCGAACAAAACAATGAAATTCAACATTAAAAAGCTTTGATTCTTAAATTTCATTTTATACATTTTTTTCTTCAAAGGATTGTAATGATTCGCAAAACTGGTTTTTATTTTCTTTATGTACGAATATAATTCTTATTACATGTACGATAGAGTGTATTATTATAATAATAACCCTACAAATTCATTAAATTCAAACGCAAAAGATATTAAGTTGACTGAGAAAACGTTTCAGTCTCTTAACAACATCGATAGAGTCCTGTTCCACTTCATTAATGTAAATTGATCTCTGTTCTTTGGAATATTATTCAAGCATACCGAAGAGAAATTGCCTATTTAGCCATTGAAAGAGAGAAAGATAGAACATATAATTAAGATATTTAAGTCTTATCGAAAACAAGAAAATTTATTTGTCTCTCATCGCGATATGACTTTTATATACGCAGGACGATCTCTGGTGGATTAAATCGCGCCACAAGTGTCACTGCTAATACTAAACGCCGACCAGCCGGTACGATGGGTACACGGGCATGGCATTTGGATTGCCAACAACATTTGGATGCGAGCCATAATTCCAACGAGAATATGGTGGTGTATGTGCGAAGGCCAAGCTAACAGGTAACACACGAATTCGATGTCGTGGAGAAGTACGCGTAAGCCGAACAGATAATCGTTTAAATCAAGGGGATTTAAACGATTGCCGCAGGCAATCCGCGACTCGACATACATAAATTCAAAATATCATGGCAAAGAATTATGAGCCGTTATCATGAATGTAAAGCCACTTAAAACTGAGCTAAAATAAGCTGATTTGACATATTAATAAATTTAATGAACACGCAAGTAAGGATTATGTTCATTTTTATGTATTTGTATATTTCGTAATATTCTATCTTATAATTTTTATTTCAATATTTATATTTAATTTTTATTTAATTTTTATTTCAATAAATTCAATTCTTTAATTGACTTAGAAAAAGAATTTCACTGTATTTAAAAAAATATTTAGTAATATTTCTATCTACATTGTATTATCCTATATTATAATTATTATTATATAATACATCTTCAATTGTTAAAAACATTTTTTAAAAATTATAAAAACAAAATAATTTAATAAAGATTTGCTTAATTATGTTCCTATAATCCGTAATTATTATTTTATAAAAATATGACAATTTGTGAACGTAAAGCATACTAATGTGACAGTTAAAAAATGTTATATTTATATTTGATATAAAGGATATAAGATATGAAATAATATAATTTTTAATAATTTTTGTTTAACAAATGTTAAAATAAAAGTCAAAATAAATCCATTTAAAAATTTTAAAAGAAAAATAATGAAAATGACTTTAATTTCTATGGTCAGAACAACACAATTTCTCATGATAAATCTTATACCAGAATGATAAGATTCCTTTCCTAAATATGGTAATTAGTTGTGAAAGATATACTCTTTCCCTCCTCTCCCTCGATGGAAGATTCTATTGGAGATCTTAAGTTATTTGCATTGTAACTCAAGAACATAGATACGGTAGAGTTGTCTTCCTCGATTGATTCTTCTTCATATTGTTGTATTTATTCTTGATTACTTATAAAATCTGTTGTCTTTTCCATTGTCCTTAAAATGACTCTTTTGTTTGATATTAATTTTATTTCGTTATTATTGAAATTATTTGCTTAGCACTTATATTTGGACATAGCTATGCAGCACAAGAAAAAAGCCTTTTTCCTCATATACTTACTTTGACCTATATCGGATATTATATCACAAGTATGATTTTATCCCTAGTGACGAGCAAGATAATAGACAATCTTGGGGAGTGCTATAATAATCGCGAGTGGACGATGCAGAAAGCTAGAGAGGGGAGAAGTGATGAGAGGGGATGAAAGAGGAGTAAGAGAAAGGAAGGAGGGGAGAGAAAGAGAGAGAGAGAGAGAGAGAGAGAGAGAGAGAGAGAGA
>NW_012130580.1:0-4489 GCF_000143395.1 Atta cephalotes | reverse complement strand
TAGAAGTAGTGTGTGTGTGTGTGTGTGTGTGTGTGTGTGTGTGTGTACATATTTAATAATATTTTAACAATAATAAATAAACAAATTGCTAAAGGATTCTTCCGTAGAATTTTTTTCAATTGTACATAAAAAAATCTGACATTTTACCTCGTATGTTATAATATACATTTAACATGTTTCGACGTGATTGAATCCTCTTCAGAAACAAATTCATATAATTAAATAACGAGACTTCTCATTTTCAAAGAAAAAACCTTAGTGCTAAGTTATTTCCAGAGTAACGAGAGCTATTCATATGGCGGTTACGGAAGACCATATGGAGAATTCTGAGTATACTAATAAAAGAGAATTTAAATTTAAGAGTAAGCAGATCACTTTCTTAATCTAGAAAAGCTTATTAATCGTGAAGAAAACATAGTCGATGAGAATATAAAAATGCGTCATTTAAGTGTGAAAATTTCGTCAATATTAAAATAATTGCATAAGAAATTATTATTACTAATATTTTGTTATGAAATATATACACAGTTATGTGACACGTATGCATATTGTGATTGCATACATATTACTTACGTCAGATCTGTAATAAGCGGTGCACATACATACACACCGCAGAAAGGTTACTCCAGAGTCCAGACTAAATTCTGGAACACGTGTTCGAGCGGCCACCGGAGGCCATGTCACCGCGTTGGCACGTGCCGTTCTTTTCTTATCCAGAAACCACGCCGTTGGTCTTTCATAAAAACAGCGGGAGACCGACCGCAGTGAATAAATAACATCTGGTTCATTCTATATGCACGTGATTATAATGAGAACAAAAATATTGACGCGGCAATTTAACTTTGCTTACGTAAATCTCTCTTCCAAGTATGCCAGATATAATTTAGTAATTAATTTTGATTACTACTTATTATTTATTCAATTTACAATATAATACATTATAGGACCGAATATGTGATAACACAAACTGATAGAAATCAAAGCCTTAAACAGTCAAAGCCTTAAGCTGGATCTTAAATGCTTGTATTGATTCTTGTGTGAATTTATATACTACGTGTATGTAATTCTTAGAAACGCACGCCTAAATGATTTTTCAGTCTTGAAACACTATTATAATTCAATAAACTATCGCAGTGTATCACGAGTTAACAAACAAATTTTTGATGCTTATTCGCATCTTCGAAACGATCTTAATAATGTTGAATGACATATTAAAATCTGTAAATAATTAATTCTTATTGCGAAAAAATTCAAATTTTATTCAACAATTTAGTTATCTTTTTTATAAAATTATTAAACTCATATAGATACTATGTGAAATTAAGATAAAGTGAAATTAAATTGTTAATCGCACTATTTTATGTATTTTTAAATATATAAAAAATAAATTTAAATACGTGTATATATGTATATTTCTATGTTCTTGTTAATATATTGCTCTTTATAAAAGTTAATTGAAATAGCAATTAAAAGTAAGTTTCTTAAGTAATTGTATAACAACTGTAGAAGAGAGTAGTTTATTAACAGGTACATTTCACGCATCAGAAATTCTTGATCTAATTCTCTATCGTTAGATTAAACCATGTAGTCGAACCAAAATTATTTCATAGCTTCGTGAGCATGAAATTAATGCATAATTACGCGCATGACATTGGCAAATGGGAAATATTTTACACACTATCGATTAAATTAGAGCGACGGACAGGCAAGACGAATACGGAGTTATATTGAAACTAGCTTATATATTTTTAAAGATTTTTGCTATACATATTTTTCAAATACAAATTTATTTTAAAGTTATTATTAAATGCACATTTTGTAGAAATAATAACAGTGTTATATTAAAAATTTTATCATTCTTTCAAATAATAATATTAAAAATTTCATAAAGATCAGAAATACTATTGTGATCATAAAAGAAATAATAATAACATATTATCCACACATTGTCTACGAACATAACTTTGAAATTGAAATAAGTATTAATTTATTTATACAAAACTAATATAATAATTATCTTACAATATTTATATATTGTAGACAACAGTTCTCTAAAACAGTCCTCGAATTTTTACGTGAAGCGACTCGTGTAAATAGGCGCGGCTGCCATAAAACGGTTGTTCTCTTATCGTATATTTACGGCTGACAATGCCTTCTACCTCGATTATTGCTCAACTACATTGCAGATATTACGTGTGTATAGGCAGTGTATAGCGTGCTACGATTGTTATGCAATTGCATGCTGCTGGAATAGTAAATGGGCCGCGATCGAGTGTTTAAAAGTAAAATCGTTGCGCAACTATGCCTAGGTCGCATAATGCCCGCGTTACACGTAATTTCCCAGTCAGTGGTTCTCAATGATTGATTATTTTGAAGATGATATTGATCCATTTTGCACTTCATTTATGAAAATTTTATTTTATTTTATTATACAATTATAAATTTATTTCTTATATTCGATTTATCTAATGAAGAAAGACTACTGTTTTCTCGTCCTTGAAGATAACTTACGTAAGGAATTTATTGCTATTATAGCGCTGAGTTATTATTATGCGACATACTTAACAGTGCAACAAATATTTCACATACTTAGTATATAAAACACTTAACATTCTAAAAAGATTATTATAAAAATTGTCATTAAATTATTAAAGTAATATTGTTATAAAAATTTTATAAAATCTGTGGGAGTCAATTTATGTGTACGTATAAATTAAAAATAGAAATTTAAATTAAATAATATAATAAAGATAAAAACAATAGAAAAATTTTTTCGTGGTTGCTTTTCTTTTTGATATTTAACGAATCAAATTTTATACAATATTATGTTTTTCACCTGTATTTAATCTATTTAATGCAATCACACAACGAATGTTTTAAGCATTAATATGGTTTTTTACCATCAACATATGTAAATGCATAATGTTTTCCTTGTTCATGTTGGCTCCACGTCGGAAATGCAATCCACGAAGAATTCTGCGATAGATTTGACTAACGAGAACGCAGTACCATGAATGCGGTCGTTATGATGGGAAAACTTATAACTCGAGAATCTCTTCTTGCCAGCCAGAGAAAATTAATCTTTGAATTCTATCTGCGATCCTTTTCGACGACCGTCATATTGCGAGCAGCTCGAGTTCAAACGTAAAGTCCTTCAATAAAGTGAACGTGCGGACTGCACAAGTGTCAATTTAAACTTAAGATTTCAACCCAATTAGAAGTTACAGTTACAGTTGGATACAAATATCCAACGAGGTTAAAAAATATTTTTATTTGATATTATTTTTTAATATAATTAATTATTATATAATATTTTATATTTATTATATAATATTAATCTAATTTTTAAAAAAATCATTCGCTGTGTGAAAATGATAATACATGTTATTTATTTTGCAAACGATGTTAAAAAAGTTATTGGTAAATTTAAAAAATTGATCTGTGGATTTAAATAACATTTTAACGAATAATTTTTTACAAATTATATTTTATATTAAAAGAAATTAGATCACTTTCTATCGTATGACGTAAAATAAGAATAATTAATATAAATAGGAATAATCTGATTTTGTTATAATTATATCTTTATTTTGTCACTATTTAACTAAACAAATACAGTTTAATCGAATAACAATTATTGTCTACATGATAAATGCTTTTGCCATTGTTTCGCCTTAATGTGACATTAAAGACGCTAAGTAGCAATATTGGTCATTTCCTTTACAAAGTATTGCGGAGCAAAATATCGATTTATTCGCGGTAACATCGCTTCTGAAGAAGGAATATAAAAATGTCAAAAACGTGACTGATTCCTTTCTCAGCTTCATACAATGCACGTCTTGGAGCTAATTCTCACGTAAAGAACACTCGGGTATACGTATATATGTTTATATTGTTGAGCGTACGTGTATTCTTTGTCGGTTTGGTTCTCACGCTTAGTTCCTTAATTACGCCATGTAATTATAATTAATCCTTTCTCGGCACACCGTGAAGTTCCGTATTTCAGATAAGATAAAATTCGATGAAACAAGGCATTTTTACAGTTGCGCACGAAATCCTCTTGAGAACCGATTTCAAGAACTGAGATCGAGACGGATTCTAAACAACAACTTTTTCAATTACAATTTGATGTAGAATTTAATTGTGGCAGCTTTGTAAACATTTTAACATTGATTTCGATTTATATATATATATATATAAAATACCGGATATTTTAACGAATATCAAGATCATTTTGCATGACTTTTGTAAGAACATAAAAAAAACGTCTTGATATTTCCCAAAGAATAATTATTACATTAGAGAATAATTACAATAATCGCTTTTTGGATTTAAATTACAACTCTGAAATTATTATTATAACATAAAATTTATTCTTTAATACACGTTAAGGCACGATATTTTTAAATTTATTTATTTATACAGAGAATAGTTTAAGTAATAAATTAACAAATATATATATATATATATATATATATATATATATATA
>NW_012130579.1:7848-10683 GCF_000143395.1 Atta cephalotes | reverse complement strand
TCTCTCTCTCTCTCTCTCTCTCTCTCTCTCTCTCTCTCTCTCTCTCTCTCCATTAGGGAAAAAATGATGTCCGGACAAAAAAGGGACATCGTTTTTTCCCTAATGGAAAAGGAGAGTAATAAATGTTTCTGCGCAACTCGCCTACGATGTCGCTAACTTCTAATTAATAAATGAACGAAAGTTAGTGAAGATTTCATATCCATTTCGTAGTTGCCGTACGTATATTAAATGCATAAGTTCGTTCGGTTTTGCCGGTAGACAGTATAACCCCTATAACATTTAAATGCTTAAATATATAGTTATATAGTGTCACTTGTTCTAATTAATTAATTATTATTACATTACTATTTCCTATATTCTTAGGCCGAAAAGTCAGCCTATTTTATTCATCAGACTTTAAATATTGATTAAGATGAGAATAAGAAATCCTTATAGTAGATTACAAAAATCCAACTCGGTAATTAAATTTTCTATATGCTCTCACTTTCATAAATCTTTCTGGCTCACGATTTTTTCCATTAATTTGTGTAGGCAGAGTTCATATCGTGACATGACGTCTCTTTAAAAATTCTGATGAGGTGACATCTGCACAATAGACTAACTTCAAATTCACATACCAGCTGATTGCAACAAGACCATTGAATATTCAGCTCAATCATATGAATGCGACGAATTCTTTGAAATATTGGATCTTTCACGATCTATTGAGCACACTGTCGCTGAGCTGACATCAATCATTAATGGTTCACTCAAAAAGTTATAAGTATTTCGTTTAATTGTATCGATTACACTATGTATTTTAAACGAACAAATGGAACAGTGTCTCAGAAAAGTATTCTCTGTCGTTATTCTTGTCCTCCTAAATTTTCTCTTAATTTTTTTACATAGAGAGGACGGTTTTGTTGAAGTATTAAAAAATTTAAATAGGTACAAATCTAAAAACAATTGTTTAAATCATCAAAATAATTATGTAGAACTTATTGCTAAGATGACAAAACTTTTTACAGCATTGCTCGTCATGAAATTTCTATGTAATTATTTTGATAGCCCCAAAAAATTTTTAGATCTGCTAAATTTTTAGATATTTCAACAATTTCCGAATATACCTTTGAAATGCCATAATCTTGATCAATATTTATGAAATGTTTCTCACCGAGCTAGCTTTCAATAAAGCTCGAGATATTACACCGCGTTCTACATCAAACTTTATTTTACATTGTAATACACATTCATGGGTTCTCGTAGAATTTTTTTTATTACGTCGATACGTGAAAACTTTTATATTTTTTATCGCAATGCTTGCAGCAGAGTATCAATAACAAAAGATGAAATAATAATAATAATAATAATGCATCGGAGAATGGTGCAACAAAATCGTTTCTTATAATCTACTATATTGTATACTCTTTTTTTGTTCGCTTCGTTATTCTAGATATTTATGTTTCCGAGAGATTTTCCTTTAATCATTTTTAAATAAATTTTGTAAATATAAACAATATTAATACTAGAAAATTAATTTATTTGGTCGTGTTGAAAATGTAGTAGTAGTAGTTCAAATATATATTCTTTTCTTATTCTTTTTTTAAATGTTGGATTCAATTACATATCTCTCTATCACCTCATATGCGTTTTATGTTTTTATATGGATAGCCCTTGTAAACATGTTGAAAACCGCAGTGTGTCAAAAATTGCGTTAAAAGACCTATGCAGCATATAAAACAAATATTGAAACTCGGAATATTTTTGCTAGCGTGTAAACAACATTTTATTATAGACATCGAGGACATGGACAAAGAAAAATTCACAGTTATTTAAATAAAACACTATAATAAAGAAACTCATGCAAATCATCTCACAGTTTTTTCAATTTTGCTTCTTCAGTTTTCTTTTAAATTATGAATATTTATTAAATCAGGAAGGAAAATCGTGTTCAAAGTTCATTTTTTTTAAACAATATATCGCTATTTCTTACTCTCTATTTTACTCTTTTTCAATTCACATCTTAATATTTTAATAATAGATCAAATGTTTACGAAAAAGAATATATAAGTTTAAGTTAAGTTCCCATTACGTTACAAAGATGTTTTTGCATATTTAAAAATGTAAATTATGTAACTTATCTTATAAATATGCAGTACGTGTTCGTTAAAATGTAAATTTTGTAACGAATTAAATATTATATCATTCTCTATTTTTTTATTTAAAAGATGTCATTAATTAAATTTAAAGTAATACTCAAATTTGAAACGAAACTTTCTTTGTTCTGTTAGTCATTTTTATTTGTTTTATCTCAAATAGAAATCTCAAATAAAAATCTCATCTGAATTACCTTTCATTACTATCTATTTAAATTACAAGAATAACATCTATTCAAGAAGTCAGCTAAATTCTTGAAATTTTTCTACGCGTATGTACAAAGAAAAAGAATGTATATATGGAAATTCCAAAAGCAGAAGTTTAGGAGAGTATAGTATATATCATCCAATTACGGAAAGCCTGCGCCCTTTCTCATTCCAGATATCAATCTACATGGGATATCTCTTTTCAATTTTTCCCTTTCTCTCCCCCTCCCCCCTTCTCTTTCTCTCACCGTTTAATATAGCAATATCTATCTCTATTTTCTCTAGAACTTTCACATATCCGATAATTAAATTAGCGCAACCCTTTCCTGATTCGATATACATATTCCACAAATAAAATTCGAAACATAAGTACACTTGTTTATTCATTCGTGCCGTATATATTCTGAGTTCATTTTCCTTCATTAATAATAGTTCAAAGCAAATATGCTGGCAATTTTTTGGATTTTTTTTAAGTTAATAGCCTGAGAAATTA
>NW_012130579.1:0-1650 GCF_000143395.1 Atta cephalotes | reverse complement strand
ATATATATATATATATATATATATATATATATAAAGTGTAAACAATGAAAAATAAAATAAAACAGAGATATAATTTAAAAGTTATTAAATTATTAAATATTTATATGTATATATATAAGGTGACCCGAAATTCGAGAATAATATTACTGCAGCTTAATGCTTTTTGAAGAATTAATTAATAATTAAATAAATGTTTATATATATAAAACTAAATTTTTAGATATTTCAATCAAGCATCTTTTTTGTACACATACATTTATATTTTATTGTTTTATTTGAGAAACCTTTTAGATAAAGATAATACAGCATCATTTCACGTATGATGAAAAATAATAACAGAATTAACAATTCGTTTACAGAAATTTAATACTGGCCAATTTAATACTAAAAGACGCTAATTAATTACGTATTTAGTACTAAAAGCACTGAATAAAAATGCTTCTAATACTTAAACTATGTTATTAATTACTATCTTTTAGTATGAAATTTCTGTGAGATAATTAATAAAGAGAAAAAAAGTAGAAATGCAGAAACTTCGGATTAGTTTTTAAAACGTTCTCACCTGTTGCTATTAACTTTAAAGAAGCGTTTATAAATAGAAGTTAAAAAAAGAAAGAATCGCTTATTATATGAACAAATTACAGTATTATAAGCGAAACCTTTAAAAAATTAATAAGTTTCTTATTTGTAATCCTTATTAATAGCTGTTCATGACAAAAAATATATTAATGTTAAATACATTAAGCCGCATTTAAAAAAATTTAATATAATATCTTCTTTATCTTAATAATCTTTGTATTAAAAATGTTGCAAATTAATTGAAATATAATCGACTTGTGAAAAATTAAAAGAATTATAACTAAAAAACAGTGAAACAGAGATTGAACCGATAGAAATCTTTTATACGTCACATATAACAGAAAATTAAATAGAGAAAGGAAAAAGCAAATTAAAATATAAAATATTACTTACCATTTGAAATTGATTGTTAAACAACTAAAATATTATCATATATATTTTCATAAAATATTGTATCTATTTGTATTAATTTAAGGAACTGTGCATTTAAGAAACAGAGTGACAGGCCGAAAATACGTATCTTTAGCTTGTAGCTGTTAATTATTTACTATGAAACTTCAATGTCAATAATTTATTATGAAACTTTAATGTTATGAAAAACAACAAAAATATATATATATTAAACAATAGATTAAAAAGAAGTTAAAAACTAATTTTAACTGAGATGTAATATAATAAACAATTAAATTTTTAAATCATAATCTTCACCTTAAATATAACCGCCATTGAAAATTATTATTTTTAAAAAGTTACAATTGGACAATAAGACATTTAAGATTAAACTAAGGAATCACGGCTCATTGAAAAAAATGATTGACATGATTTCTTAATTTCTAGGCAAAATAAATGATTTTGGTGTTAGTTCAATCTTAAATGTTTTATTGTCCAATTGTAGCTTTTTAAAAATAATAATTTTCAACGAAATGGCGGTTTTGTATATATATATATATATATATATATATATATATATAATACTATAAACTTAAAACTTTTAAAACTTTTTAAACGTTTTTACTTTTTTTATTTATTTAATTTAAATTAGTTTAGTTTTATTTTTACTTTTATTTAGTT
>NW_012130578.1:0-4494 GCF_000143395.1 Atta cephalotes | reverse complement strand
GTGTGTGTGTGTGTGTGTGTGTGTGTGTGTGTGTGTGTGTGTGTGTGTGTGTGTGTGTGTGTGTGTGTGTACACATATATATTTTAGCAGAAAGTTTGATTTAATAAAGAAAATTATAATCATGTAGGAAAGAAAGTAAAAGATAATAATTTAGTCGCAGCATATTTCTTATAGTGCGACACTTCTAAGATACATGCTGCGCGCGGCTCAATCGTCGAGCGTTGAGCGATAATAGGCGGCGGGGAAAAAGAAGGCGATGCTTCAAAAGTCGGTCCAAAATGTGCAACTTTCAAACAATTTTCGAACACCGGAAAATTTAACAACATGTACTCCAACAACTGTAGGAAGAATATCGAATCACTTCAATAGATAAATAAAAAATTATTTGTATATTGCACAACATTTAAAGGCTTTTTAATTTGTGAATTATAAAATTATATTGATATCATCCTATAATTACATTAATCGCACTTTTGCGATTTGGTTCAGAATTTTCATACATTCGGATAATAGTTATAAAAGAAACATTTAATAGAAAATGCTGATCAACAGTAGCATAGCAAGGCGGGTTCTACCCATGGGGCTAGAGGGGAGCGCGGGGCGCGAGGGGTATTCGTAGGCGCGGGGGGGAAGGCGCGGCGGACTGGTAGGCGCGGGAAGTCCCCGGCGTTATTGTTTATAATGATTTATGATGCCGCCATGTTGTGACATCAGATATCATTATAAACACGTATCACTGGCGACCGTCACCTCACATCCTGCCGCCACCCCGCCACAAATTTCGCGTTCACTCCAAAATGCGTTTTTTGGGCCATTGCCGCCGCAGACTCCACGTCCCAAAACCGCGGTATTATAACGCGAACAAGATGTTTTGTCTAGATGCCACATCATTGATGTATTCTCACAGTTCTTTCTTTCAAGGTCAGAAGTAAAATAAAGATATTTATCTAGGAAGAACCGAGAAATCGGTGACACGTCACGATGCGTTAAGAGAGAAGCACCGATAACGATATTTTTTTTTCTAAGAAGAGATCGATGACACGTCGTCACTACTGCGATCTAATAGGGATGGTAGATAAAGGGACAAAGAAATCACAAAATGGAATATATAATGGGATCATAAGCGAATGGCACCTCAGTTGGCGCCTTTAAAGATTACCGAATCGCAATAAGTATAATGCAAACAGTATCGTTGACCATCGTGCAGATGTTGAGGACATAGATGGTGTGAATGCAGACAAATTATTTGAAACAATGAAAATAGAATTTGAGAACATAATGGACGATGTAGAAGTCGAGAATATCAGAAACGTTGAGAACATAGCTAACGTAGCAGAGTATATTAGAAACATGGATCCAGAACAGTTCGCGAATATTAGAGACGAAGTAATGGAAGTAGACTTTGAGAATATAATGGACCAAGAGTCATCTGACGAAGAAATGCTATCCGACGATAGTGGATGTATTAGTGATATGAGCGAGTATGAAATTGATCGCATAGAAAAATTTGTACAGCCTTTGGAAATCCATATGTTGAATGCTCGTACTAAACACTGTGTGATCCACAATTATTATACAACGGATGCTTTAACTGTATACATAGCATGCATGATTCGTATAGCTGACATTAACGATGTAAGAATGTATCACGTCAGGAAGCATGAGACTAGTTCTTTCGGTAGGCTAGACGGCAAGTCGTGCACGAATTGCAGAGGACCTTTGTACAGTATATCCTCGTGCAGCATGTGCCCACTCTGCACATATTCAAAAAGAATTATTGTGAACAGTATTGGAAAATATGCGAGAAGACTATAATGTAGATGATGTGCTGTATGTTTTCGATAATCCGCAAAAAAGAGACACAGATGTGCGAATATCACCGGTGCAATTCCTACGCGATCAAGAATTCGGTATACGTGATGAAAAACATGGAATAGTTATTAAAGAGCCCGTTTCTGACTGGTCTTTACTCGCGCAACAGAAAGCGTACCCACGGTTACGAGACAAATGTTATGAGGACGATGAGTATGAAAAGAGACATTGGAATAGAAATGTAATAAAGGACGATTATTATTGGGCGAAGAAAATCGCAGATAAGAGCCAAGGTTGGTGCATGTGCATTAAAATTCCCGCGGGTAATGAAAAGTGTGTCGAACTGCTGATTATTGACAATATCTGGATGAAGTTTCGTGATCGCGATCTTCACTAAAACTGTTTTTCAATAGATGCGACGAACAATGCTTTGAGTGCGAACAGTGCACTTTCGCAAACAAACATAATGAAAAGTTAGAAAGTTATGATATTCTAGATATGTCTCGATGTTGCAACGTGTGTGAATGAGTCACGTGCAAGTGCTCCGTGGAAGAGTGCGATCTAAAAACTGTGAAAAGACATGGAAAATCATGAGCGAGTGGAACGCGAACTATTGGAGCAGTGCGCTACTCTGGTGGAGTGTTTCGCGTGGCTGCGACGAGTGCATCGAGTAGCTCGAAGAACTTTGTCGTGCCAAGCGTCCGCCGTTGGACACAGACAATCCGTGGTGGCAAGGATCGCGCGACTCGCGGGTGCAGAGTCGCAATTGGAACGACGTTTCATGCATTGGTGGCGTGTACGCGAGTAGCAACAAACGATCTCTTGTCTGGCGAGAGATCGACGCCGCATTCGAGAGTCGTATATTGACAGGTGCGGTGAGAAACTCTAATCACATCGAGTCGTAACGGTTTTTAGAAGATGCTGAAAATATAGCTCTAGAACGAGTGCGAGACGCTGTAGAAAGACACGATAGTATAAAAGTGAACACCGCGTTCAACGGTGAGTTTGCGACGAAGGATAAACGTGTTAATAAGAGCATAGTTACAAATAACAACGAGATACATCGATATACCGATTTGCGCGTGTGGTATGAGCAGCTCGTCATTGAGTCTATCCTAACATCGCTCGAAGAGTTCCAGGAACAGTGGGCATTGTCACGTATATTGAATTTGACTATCAATGTGAACAAACTAAATCCCTTGCGTGCGGGATGTCACATCGAAGTGCCACGAAAAATAGCGACGAAACGAGCGGTAATCAGTGTTCGTACGACGGACAATGCGTGCTTCGCGTGGTCGGTGGTCATCGCTCTGTACCCAACTGAAAAGTATACGGAGCGGGAATCGTCCTATCCGCATTATACGACAGTATTGAATCTCACAAACATTGAGTTTCCAATGACTTTAAAAGACATTTCTAAATTCGAACGGTTGAAGCGGTGTCGATTAACATCGAAAATAAACAAGTCGTTCCTCTATGGCTCACCGATAACAAAAAGGAGAAACACATCAATCTCCTGTATCTACAAGATTCGCACAATGACAATCTTGGCCACTTTGCGTGGATAAAAAATCTATCGCGTCTCGTGAGCTCGCAGATTAGTGGGAAAAAAAACAAGAAATTTTTCTGCGATCGGTAAGTATAATAAGAAAACCTAATAAAAAAAAAACAGTAAAAAAAGAAATAATGAAAAATGATTTTTCTATTATTTACAGGTGTCTCCATTACTTTAATTCGTGCGAAAAATTGCAATTGCACGAAGTGGACTGCTCGAAGATCAACGACTGCGCCATCTGACTGCCAAGCGAGGACGACAAGTGGCTCGAATTTGACAACTACAGCAACCGCGAATGAGTACCGTTCATCGTCTACGCCGATCTGGAATGCGTCCTACGTAAGACAGAATCCGACAAGAAAGACGCGTCGTCATACGCGTATCAGTGGCATGAAGTGTTTAGTACAGGCTATTACGTACGCGATGCGCGTACGACGACACATTATCATCGTATTACTTCCGTCGCGATGAAGGCTGCATAATTTGGTTCGCGCAACAACTTAACGATTTGGCACATCGCGTGAAAAATATCGTATCCGCCAACGTGCCCATGGAAACATTGTCTAAACAACAGTGGGAGGCATGTAGCGCGACGCGTTGTCACATCTGTGAGAAACTGTTCGCGCCGGACGATACGCGAGTCAGCGCATTGTCATCTCACCTAGATACCGCGGTCCAGCGCATTCAAATTGTAACTTAAATTATAAAAATTCGTTCTACATTCCGATCGTATTTCACAATTTATCGGGCTATGATGCTCATTTTATATTAGGTGTACAACTTTGCTTCCGCCATTTTTTTTCCGAAATTCGAGGCTTTATTGTAAAAAACTGGTTATACATTTATGATTCAAAGTATTGTCCATCGCTGGCCATTACTTTCTCCCATCTTTCGGGTAGCGTACGAATCCCGCGTCGAAAAAACTGGTCATCTTTTGAGGCTATCCACGAATCGATCCAATTTTTTATTTCTTCATAAGACCGGAAGTGCTGGTCAGCCAGGCCGTGTGCCATTGATCGAAACAAGTGATAGTCAGAGGGAGCAACGTCTGGAGAATACGGCGGGTGGGGTAAGACTTCCCATTTCAACGTTTCCAAGTATGTCTTGACCACTTTCGCAACATGGGA
>NW_012130577.1:0-4498 GCF_000143395.1 Atta cephalotes | reverse complement strand
ACACACACACACACACACACACACACACACACACACACACACACACACACACACACACACACACACACACACACACATATATATAGTTCCTATTATATTATAGATCAATCTCATTAAATTACAGCAAAAGTATAATTTAATATACAACGCTGTTTCTATAAATATTACATTTCTCTCTTTTAAAAAAAGAGGATTTAATGACACCAACGCCAAATTTTTTTTTCACAAAATTAATTTGTTGCATCAAATTGATGAAAATGTACAAAACATCTATGTTAATTTAATCTATATTTAAAAATAGTCATCTTAATCATACGTTTATACGTATAAAACGTACGGTTAAACAAATAGTCTCAAATTTTACATTGCGTAATAATATTGTAAATTACGCGAGACGATGAATTTTCGAACAACGAAACGACAGTTCCACCACATCCCGCATTCTGAAAGGCGAAAGGGGCAATGGGAGAAGAGAAAGAAGAACCAACGATGGCATCTCGATTGGCTCGAAGGATTATCTTTCGGATCCTTGCAAAGAGTCGTGACTCTCTTTCTTCTCCTCTGATCTATGGTTGATTGTAAAGGATCCAGAAAATTAACTAGATTGTTTCGAACGGCTCTCATCCTTTCTCCTGTCGCCAGAACATTACCGTCACGTTTTATTTTCCGTAATATATGCATCGTATATATTAACATCTCGTGAACCCTTTAAATAGTTAAAGTTTATGAAATAAACTTTTTACAATTTAAAGTTTATTTAAATCCACAACTACTTACTATCAAAGTAGCGTACCTCTTGAATCCAATGATGATAATTGGATTATAATTTGTCGTTTTCTTTTTATTCGAAAAACATTTTGCGTTGATTTACGTTGTGTTTTTTTTGTAAAATGTACAAACTTTTTTATAGATATGTTATATTCATTACTAATTATAAAACATTTGCATTAAACTTAAACAGTTTAGAAATTAAATTCTTATTAAATTTTCATTGATAAAGTATCAATGTAAATATCAAGTTTCCGATTATAATTTATGATATGTCAGCCGTATGCAAACTTAGTCACCTAAACATTGAATTGGGACGTTAACGCGCGCTGAAAATTCTTTCCACACGATTACGTCTGCATTGATAGCTTTGGTCGGTCGGTCGATCGATCGATCGATTGATCGTTCGTTCGTTTGGTTACTATTATCCTCTTCCTCGGTGGCACATTTATCGTGAATAAAAATTCGATTGTGCGTCCGTATCCACCATACGAAATTTATGACAGGGAGAACGCTCTTTCACGCTACGGCAGCAATTTACAATAATTGCAACACCATATATACATTGAAGAGAGCCTCGTAAACAGTAAACATTCCCAACGTAAACAGTCTCCATGCGGTACCCGTCAGGACGACGAAGGCGAAAAAGTACAAAACAAAGGGAAGGAATGAGAAAGAGGATATAAGGGGGGATCACATCAGGATTCAGAGAAGAAGGGGAGGAAGAGAGAGAGAGAGAGAGAGAGAGAGAGAGAGAGCTAGGATAGGAAAGAGGAAGCTTTCTTTCTCCTTCGAGAGAGCGGCTATATATCGAAGGAGACAGAAAAATCAGGCAACAAAGAACAACGCCGACGTTACTGAATATTGTATTCACCGCGCTGTCGTCGTTGCTAGCAGGTGAGTCTGCACCATGTATGAAAACCGGAGTTCGTCGTAAAGTCTGCCTAACAGGTCCTGTTTGGTAGGAAACAATGTACATGTATTATAGACGCATCTACATATATGTATGCATACTATAGAGCTTTGTGAGAAACGTAATGATCAAGTTATACGTAGAATTAAGGGAAATTACTGTGCTGCGTAAAAAGCTTTGTAAAATATCAAAGACACGAATATTTTACCGGGAACACAGCACACCATCTTGTGATGGCGGCAATATTGCTGTCACATGTATTGCTCAATGTGACATCTAGAAATACGATGTCTCGACGGAATAGATAAAGATGGCTTCGATTTCATAAAACAGGTTTTTACTATTGGATCTACTTTCTCCTTTTTCTTACTCTTTATACACTTACTTTTTTCACTGCGAGAAAAGGAAATTAAAATAATTCAGAATATTTAATTCTAAATTATGTTATCTTAATTTAAATTAATACTTATTACGGAGTAAATGAACACTAATAAACATTTGTAATATACACTTGTAATAATTTGTATCGCATTAATGGTAAATACGATAAAGTTTATAAAATAATGTAAGATACTTGTATTTTATTGTATATTTTCGTGAAGTGAAACTTTCGTGTATGCGTGCGTGTGCGTGTGCATGTGCGTGTGCGTGTGCGTGTGCGTGTGCGTGTGCGTGTGCGTGTGTGTGTGTGTGTGTGCGTGTGTGTGTGTGTGTGAATTTACCGTCTAAAAAATTCTCAATTTCTATACAAGCAATGTAAAGATTGCAAAAAATTGAGATTTGTTAGTGAAGAGACGATATGGAATGACATAAAAGAATGAATACATTTTTAATTATAAATATCTATCTTTCCGTTAATGAGTTTTACGCGAAGATTGGACGAAACTAATTGGTTTAATTATAAGATTCAATTTCAATTATTTTATCCATCTTTAATGATAGATTGAACGAACATTAAAGAGAGCTTTGCGTTCTTTCTCTTTCATTATAAATATCAGTACATTATTAAAATCTATCTAATGTTAATTACATGTCATCGTGTTTACTATACACGAATATGCTTTTATATATTATTTAATTGACGTAATATTACTTAATATTACTTAATATTACTTAATTGACACTGTTCAATGAAGAAGTAATGATTAATACCTTTCGCTCCGACATCATGCACTCGCTGACAAAGAAAGAAAAGGAGAGGAAAAGTTCACCAAAGTTGGATGAGAAGCTCTCGAGCGTACGATAATTAATTGTACGGCCAGTATCAAGATAATGATTGCTAATTAACCCGCACAAGGAAGCGATATGGTGATCGGTAAGAATCGTAAGCTGACAAAAGGAAGAAAAAAGTAACAGTTAAGTACAATGCAGAGAGAAGGCTTTAAACGATTGCAATTTTCCCCGCTTTACGAGCTTTATGAGATATAACGATTAAATGTGGAAAGAAAAGTAATATTATTTAAAAGCTATATAGTGTCGAAATATTTGAAAAGCAAGATAAAAATAATATCAATCTAAATTTGCAAATTACAAACATTTAATAGAATATAAAAAAAGTTTGTTATAATTACTTATAACAAATTTTTGTTATAATGACTTATATATATAATTATATAATTCGCATTAATTTACTAAAATATTATGTATTATAAATAATTATGAATAAATATTGTCATATTATTGTGTACTTATGTTGTTGGCCATATTTTTAAATCTTTTAACATAAATTTTCTTTTAACTTTATTTCTATTCCAGTTAATATTCTGATATCGATGAAGAAGAGTTTTTCACTCAGAATGATTGATTTATTTTCATGTAGCATCAGATGTACGCTCGCGTCCAACATTTTCCGAGTTTCAATAGCTTATTTATAATAGATTACAAAATACTTAATTATGCAATTCTGCATTGCGAATACAAGGATTTCTCAATTGTATTCTTTAGGAATTACATTTCTTTTAATACAGTGTCGCTCTTTAAATGTACATTAATCACGAACGATGATTCGATGATTTCAATGAATTCACAAAAACAGATAAAAAGGCATATATTAAAAAATAGTTTTAATCAATATAGGTTTTTTATTACATCAGATATTTCAAAAAGATATTTCAAAAAATTCCAAAAACTTTTATGTACTATTAAAAGAAACTTTTTCAAGGGCCAATGATCAAATAATACTCTTTTTGATGAACCTCTTGGATCATTAAGTATTACATTTAAAGATGTATGATATTTTAATATAACAAAATTATGAAAAAAATTACAGATTATTCTAAATCATATTAAAAAATAATACAAATTTGAAAACGAAATTTACTATCTAGATCATAAGTTATTTTAATAAATAGTAATATTTTTTTAATCCGTGTTCTAATAAAAATATATGGAAATGTATTAAAATAAATGACACGTACAAAAATCTCAACTTTTTAATATAAGTATGTTATGTATTGTATTTTAAGTATGTGTATATATATGTATTTTATTTTGTTAAGATTATTTCTGTAAAGTTATATTGCAATGCATGAATTAGTTCAGTAAATAAACAAAATATTTATTTATTCTATATTTTTGTAACTAATCAGTGAATCGCAATGAAATTTTGCATAAGTTATTTTGAATATTCAAAGAACTCAAAAAAAAAAACTTAGATTTTTGTTATCATTTTTTTTTAAATTTCAATTTGTAATAATAAAGTAAAAAAAAAGTAATAATAAATAAAATAAATAAACAATAAAAATGTATTGTTTAATAACGGATTTTGAACACAACATATATATATATATATATATATATATATATATATATAGTTAG
>NW_012130576.1:0-4509 GCF_000143395.1 Atta cephalotes | reverse complement strand
CATATATATATTTATAGTCTAACATCTAACTTTGAGTGTAATTGGCACTTCTCGTATTTAGTTAATGTATTCATATAATAAACAGTCCTATTTCTCATCTTAATTAATTAATTCTAAATTAATTAATTAATTAATAATTAACAGATAAGGTCTGTTCTATGTCTTTTGAAATCTCAAAAAATTTTGAACTTAAAATACAATAGATATATTTTTGGATATTGAAAAGAGAGAAAACAAAGATGCTGAGTGTAATCAATGCGAATAGATCTATAATTGTATTATTTACTGAAAAGATTCTCCTATCATTAATTAATGATTAATGTCGTTAATGATTGATGCAAAGTACATGGAAAGAACAGTTTTACTAATATCTAAAATTTAACTAGATACAGAGTTAAAAATAATGTTGTATTAAGATTATTATACAGGATGTTCAAGCATAATAAGCATAATAAGCAATACTACAAAAAGTTTTGACTTTCTCAGCAACCAACTTGAATATCACACAGTTATTTTAATTGTCTAACAAAATTATTTTTAAATCTGTATCTAACTAAATTTTTAGATACTTCAGCAAAATCATTCTTTCGATATAAATGTTTTCTTGATTAAAATGATTCTGTATATAGATGCATTGTTTCCATTCAATATCACTTTTCATAAAAATTCTATTAGAATTAATATAAACACACAGAATGTGAATCTAAGCACACGCTCCGTTTTATCTTTATTTAAATAAATGCTTCAATTAATTCCCTCTTACTTAAAGCCATCGGTGAACGTGAACATGATGGAATATAATTATCACAACTTTGCGCGTGTTCCATGCCGAAAACGGCTGCGTGTACAGAGCAATAACCGGCGCGTTCGCGCGTCAACGCCACTTGTCTCTCGGGGGACGCGCTGGGAGTGCTGGGACCCTCGAATTTTCGAGTGCTCCCGTCCGAGGGTAAACGCGAAGGTTCCATCGCACCGGTTCGACCCCCCCCCTCCTCCATTTTCGCACCACGTTATTTTCGGTTGTTCCGTGCACGTTACGGCGCGCAAATTAAAGCGGAGAAAGTGATTTGGCAGCCGAACGTGCATCGTTGCGTGGCGAGCGCCTGTTCGTCAGTCGCCTAACGATCGTCCTTTTTTACACATTTAATAGACCTTATATATGTAGGTACGCTCTTCCTGTGTCACCTCATTTAAACAGATTCTCTTTGAAGCATTCCTTCTCTTAATGATTCGACATCTCTACCTACTGATCCAATCTTTACTTTATCATTTTTCTTTCTCTACAATTCCTAATTTTTGTTTAATCACAATTTATCCAAGTGAGAAAATCGCATCAATAAATTTTCTTTAATTTTCTTTATTTCATTGTGACTTCTTTCGTTTCGACTTCTTTCCATCCATTTGATACCTGCTTATCCTATTATTTTGCATCCTATCTATACATATCCTAACTTCTAATTAAGATTTGTTTACAAACACATACAAAAGCAATACTAGTGCTACAGCTCTTTAATTTTTGATTTCTTCCTCATTGAATAAAAAAGTGTACTTTTTGCTATCTAATAAGTATCTGTAGTCCAGACGAAAAAAGCGGTAAAAAGTTCTAGACAATACAACGTAAAGACAGTCACGCTGCCATATCGCGTATATCAAGACACAGTGTCATAATCGACGTAAACCGATATCTCTTACTAACGCAAGTGCTTTTATCTACCTACTTCCCTCCCGCGACGCAATAAAACAATCGATTCGCTCGGTGTCGCTTCTTCTTTCGCGACGAGAGCGCGGGTTATCGCTTCGACAGGTGGAGGGCAAGAAGGAGGAAAGAACGTAGAAAAGAGTACATGGTGAGGGTACGTCGAGAGTGTAAGCGAGCATTGAAAGAGGAAGGAGATGGAGAGTAGTCGGTGGGGTATATCGTCGGTTGGTTTGGAACACGGCATCGGGGGTGGAGGTCGAAGGGATGGCGACGGGTCGTTGCCCGAAAACGCCGGCACTGTTATTGTCCCTCCCTTCACCCCTTTCTCTCCGTTACTCCTAACTCCGACTTCGGTGTACACACGCTCTCGCATGCACGCACGTACGCACGCATGCACGCATGTACGAGAACATGAGAGGGATCGTCGAGCGCACCAACAAGCGCCGACTGCGACTACGACACACACGCATCGCTCCGTCTAACGATGCGTGCAAAATATTTGCGCGTGTGCGTGTGTATGTGTGACTTTATAACAGTAGTAGAAACGTACGTCTCTGGACAGCAGTTTCTCACGGAAATTCCGATGGCAGAGTCTCCGCGTTAAACGAACGCGAAATTTTCGCGCGAACTTCACCATTCGGATCATATGTTTTTATCGTCGTTAATCAAGGTGATATATAATAATTGCGTTCCTACATAAAAAAGCATCGCGCCCTGCAAGAACGTATTTCTGCAATAAGACGTTTATTAAATGAGTGTAATCTAATTAGAGATTGAATAAAAATGAGTATCTAATTACAGAATAGATTAAATTAAAAAAAAAAACAGAAAATCTAGAGAAAAAGATGGACACTACAAAGGTAGTATAATATTTATTAAGACTTCTTCAAGTTCGTGATGAGATATAACAAGTTAAGTTCGTTATTGTCACACTCGCAAATCTAGTCTCAATTTCGCGACGCGAGAAATAAATTCACAATGAATCTACGAGTGTCGAGAACACGTACCTATCCACGAAGATGCGTATATACGTGATTATCGACTACTCCTGGGCGCGTTCAATAGTTGGTAACGCGCGAACGGAAATTAAAGAACGAATCCGCCGTGAGACGCGATATGATGGCGGGGGGAGGGAAAAAAAAGAAATCCTCGCGCGAGCACGTACACTTGTATTTCCGGAAAAACTTGCATCGCCAGCCGAGCCCAATCCACCGACTGACTCCACGGAGAGATGGGAATATTTCACGTACGCGGATGTATAATCGAAATTTCCGCGCTGGGCCGCATAAAATCTGGCCGTCGCGATCAATGGTTAACCAGGATCGTCGGCGCGGTGCGTAAAATTCCGTATCTGCATACTAAAATACGCGCGTGTCCGTTCGCTCGTTGAGCCGGTGTTCTCCATTTTTTTTCTCCCCTTTCAGACCAATCTGCCAGAGCGTGGTAAGCCACGTTCTCTCTCCGCCTTTCTCCCCCCCCCCCTCTTCCCCGTTACTTTTCGTTATTTCGCGCCCGGTGAAACGCCCCACCCGCCTTAATCAGATCGTGAAATTAGACGCTCCTTCTATCCCACGAATAATATCACGTGCGACGTCGCGTGAAGGGTAGCTCGCCGTGTTCGTAAATGCAAATGCTATTCGCGAAGACTTGGCAAAGCCGGAGGAAAAGAAAAGTCTTAAAGTCTTCCTCGACTAAAAAGCGACTAAAAATCGTTGTATACAAGATACATTGAGAGTTGCATTTTCTATTACACACATTCGTTATATATTTTTTGTTGGTAAAGATTATTAGATTGGAGTTATACTTTTCAAGAAAATGAAATTTTATAATAATATAGAGGATATATTATAAGATATTTCTTACACGTTGATAAACTTTAGAAATATATTCTCCTCGGTAGAGAACAAAGAAGAAAGTTCGAATATTCGCAAACGTTTAGAGTTAGAGTTTCCAAAGCATAAAGCTCGCCAACATGTTGCTTCACGTTCACAGTTATTATTAGTATAATCATTAAAAATTCAATTTAATCTTGTATGAATTATTATATATATGTGTGCTATAATTTTATAATTTTAAAAAATGTACATCTTGTGTGACGCATTTAAAAATACTTTGCAATCAATAATGAAAAAAATAATCTTATAAGTTTTTTTATTATATCATATTATTATTTTTTAAATCCATTATGTAAGAAGAGTGAAAAAAACAGCAGTAAACAGTTGGAGTTTTGTGTTAAATTTAATATATTTTACATGTTCCAAAGAGAGTATGTTCATACTAATTTTTTATGTTAATTTAGCACCATGATAAATATACTAAAAAGTAATAATTATGTGAAAAAAATTAACACAAAAAATTTAACATTGACATAATTTGTAAGTAAATTGTGAAAATTTTTTCAATAAAATTAATATTTATGATGTATAAAATTAACACATATTTTATTCACTTATTTTATTCATATTAGAACTTATGTTTCAAAATACATTGTTATGTTATTTGTTCACTTACTCATACATCATGTTATTTTGATACTAGAGATGTTGATCAATTTATAGTAAAATATTCAAGCAACGTAATCACATTACGTTAACTCTCTACCGGCATAAGACTTTTAAAGCAAAGTCGATTTTTTGATTGTAAATTTAAAAAAAAATAGAAAGATGGACTTGCTATTATGATCCTAAAAAAAACTAAGATGATGATACCGTGTGTGTGTGTGTGTGTGTGTGTGTGTGTGTGTGTGTGTGTGTGTGTGTGTGTGTGTGTGTGTGTGTGTGTGTGTGTGTGTGTGTGTGTGTGTGTGTGTG
>NW_012130575.1:0-4501 GCF_000143395.1 Atta cephalotes | reverse complement strand
TATATATATATATATATATATATATATATATATACTATATACATATATATATATATATATATATATATATATATAGAGCTTTCTCTCTGTCTCTTTCAATTCACACATCGATCGGTATCAATGGTCTCAGCGCAACCAATTGCGCAATTCTTCACTCCCTGAAACTTCGGCTCTCCTGGCACACGGTACATATTGTAATCCGAAAGTAACTAATTACAAGTGCTGCGCGCTAATTACATCAATTAGCAAGCCACCTCTCCAATGCATCTTTCCGCTATTCTATCGAAGCTAGGAGCGAGAAAGAAAAACAATTCCACTTTGGACGACGTATTCCATTTTGGATCCGCCGCGATTAGCGCCTGGAGATCGCACGCGGAGGAGAGTAATCATTACCAAGATGAAGTACCGTTTTCATTCCCGATCGGGCGCGATCGTAACAAAAAGCGCTGCTGAAAAAACCCCTTTTACTCGATTCACCGGCGAATACGATTTGTTCCTAAACTCTTGTCTATCCACGCGCGTGTATAGGACTCCGTTTTCTACATGACAGATCGACTCCGATCTACAATTCGCTACAACTCGAGAAGCGTTCTCTAAAATTATTTTCTTTTTCTTTTTATTTTATTTATTTATTTTTTTTTCGAGCCGGTTGACGTTACTCGTTTGTAACCTGGCCTCGTACCTTGGGCAGATCGCCCCTGTTGCTGTCTTCACTGCTCGTGAAGGTGCTAGAAGTGTCTATTCCGGAGTCTTTGGTCGCGCTGTCTTGACTACCCTGCCGATCGGCCTCCCAAGACCATTCCTCCTCCTGAGGGCCGCCGACATTGGTCCCACCGTCAAAACGCACTGTCTTTTTCCCCCTTCTCTCCGTGAACCTGATGGACACGCCACATACACACAGAGACACGAGAACGATAAGTGGTTGGTGCCTGTGTGTGCGTGTTTGTCTTGTCGTATTAAGTCGCCGCGATTCCGATTTCACGATTTGATCCGACCGAGTGATCGAGCTCGAAGTGTGGTCCGCCACGATAACACAACTTACATATATGATATCGGCTTATGTTATGTATCCCGATTAGAACATTGTTTTTTCGATATCTTCAATTAACGCGATTTTGTAAAGTGTAATGATAAAAATCCCCAATCGTAAAAGTTCATTCATAAAATTTTTCAAGTAAAGCGCGTAGGATTACATCATAGTTTCAATAATAGATACTATATTTATATTCAATGTCTCAATGTTTATATAGGATCTTTTAAATTATAAAAATTATGTAACTGTAAAATGATTATTTTATAATTTTTTAGTTATAGAATAAAAAAGTAAAAGATAATTGTTATTTTCGCGTATTCTTAATCAATAACGGCATCGTTTCCGTGTTACAGTAAATTAAAAAAAAATAACCATTTCATGACGTCGAACTTGTGCGACGGAGACATTCCGCGAGATATTCGTTAAACATTTTCCGTTTTCGTTTGCGATACGTCGCGTTTTATCGCGTAAAAGCAAGAGCACAATCTTGCATAACACATAACGTATAAGAAAATAAACCAACCATAACCTTGTCTTCTTTTCTTTCATAGTCTTTCAAGATTACCTTAACTAATGTCTTAAGATGGCTATCTAATCAGTTCGTGACATCTTAAGATTGTACTTAAAACAATCTTAAGTATAAGAATCGACTATATGAATATCGATGATTCTGATTACTTGATTTTCTTATGCTTTATGTTTTATGCGTTATGAAGAAATCTGTGCTTCAGCCTTAGAGACTTTCTACAATGCCTGATTTATGCTTCGGTCTTAATCCTAAAATTCTAAAATTCAGCCAATAGAATACAGATTTCAGTTAAGACTGGCAGCCTTATTGGCTGAATTTTAAGATTTGAGGGGGACTTAAGACTGAAGCAATAAACCAAGCATCAGTCATTACCTAAGCTTTAAGTTCTAAGCTATATTGACCAATCATAATCGATTGTCCTTCTCACATTCGATTGTGATTGATTAATTTCTTATAAGACTTAAAAACTTAAATAATAGTTTATTGTAGAAAACTCATTAAGATCGGCGAAAAAATGAAAAAAAAAGCAGCGCACGATCGTCAGCCTCCTTGAAACGCACCTCCTACTGTCGGCCCGCCACTCGTCGCCACACCTTCGGAAACTCCGTCTGACGAGAGTGCTCTCTTCTTTTCGCGGCTCTCGCGGTGGATGGTGGCCGTTATGCTCCACGGCCGTCATGCCCGCGCCCGACCCGTGGTGCCCATTGTGGAATCCATTGTGCCTACGCCCACCACTGGACATCGATTTCGGACCTCCCACGTGGTAGTACCCCTTCCCTACAGTAGATCCAAAACGTTTCGTGTTTTTTTTTCTTTCTCCTTCGTTTCCTTTTCCTCTTGTTTACGAAAAAGCGCGTGCGCGAATTTTCTTTTTTTTTTATGTATCGTAAATCCTTAATTCTAACTATGCTTCTCTCTCCCACCTCCCTAGAGAGAAAAGAGCGTATCTTCTCGCGATTTTTCTTTGAAATCTTCTCTCTGCGCACGCGTCCTTGTCCATTCTTTCACGGCTCATTTTTCGGTCTCATTTTTCGGCAATCGAGTCGATTTACGTACCGATAACGAAACCATTGAATCGGGGATTATCCTGTTATTATCTCGAGTACATCTCCCTGCGATGCCCTGCATTCCTAGTCCTGTCCTGTCCGGTGTTTCTTCCTCTTTGATTTCGCGTGTCAGCTTCGTGTGTGCGTTTTGTGTGTAGCGATATACCTAACGGAAACGAGATAAGGCAGCGGTGCAAGGTTGCCCCTGATAAATGTGCGATAGACGACGTCTGAAAAGCGTTAAGTAGAAAACCGGTACGTTTGAATTTGCCTACGACTGTCACACAATTGGCGAAAGACGCTAAAAGGTATGACTATATGCGTTTGTGCAGGGATCGTGTGGTTGTGTGTGTACGTGTGCGCGTACGTGCATAATGGTAATTACAAATTCTTTTTTTGGAAAAATGTCCAAAATTCTGCATTGAGACATTTTCTGTTTCTTAGGACAGCAGGATTTTAATGATAGAAATAACAGACTTTTATCCGTTACACAAAAAATTGGGCGAGACACAAAAAGACATGAAAAATTATTATATGGACGGAAGATACAAATTTGGCCTCCGTAAGATCGCATTCATATAAATTAAATTACATCTGTAATATTTGGAAAACAATACGCAACCTCGATTTTCCTAAAAAAAAAACTTATCTTTAGTTTCTCTTAAAGTTAAATTCTTTTAAAGTTTAAAGAAAATCTAGATGCTTATCGTACGGATGCCAAAGATAGGAATGTTGGAAAACTTAATGAAAGTGAGATATATGAAACACAGACCCAATCTCAAAAATATAATTTTGGCTACAGCGTCATCAATTGATAAAAAGTACCTACGGGTCTATGCGTATATCCAGATGTATATATGCGAGTGAACGGAGGATTTTAAGATGCGGAGATATTTGTGGGAGTTGTATGTGTGTACGCGTATATTCTTGAGTGAAGTATAGAAAATATACCTGTGCACGATTCATAGCCGTCCAAAGTAGAACAAATAAAGTCTATTACAATTCTCTGCCGATCGGTCGCATCGCATAACGTCACAGACGAGGATCTTCTCGTAGAAAAACTTACTATTTCTCTATGTAACTGTGTGTATCCTCGCATTATTTTCATGGAAACTCTGACATAAATGTGTCCCTGAGGGCGTGGAAAGATAATTTTCTTTGCAAAGTGCAAGACAATTCAAAAGAAACCTAAACACAATTAAGTATGGACGGTATGTCCTCAATGAAGTTTAATCTTGAAGTTGGATTAGCGAAACGGTTGAATTTTTAAAAAAGTAATCAAATCCCGTGCAAAAAGGACGTAAAAGAATAGGAAGAAAAGTAACATAATGTATGCATTATCAAGCAAAAATCAGATAAACCAGAAGGAGAAACAGCATCAATTTCTATTTGATACGCACGACCGTTCGGCAGATACGTACACACACATGCACACGCATACGCACAGATATACATATTATATATATGTATATGTAAGTATACATACAATTAGATATATGTGTAGCGATTAATATATAGCGAAAGATGATTTGCTTTGTATTTTTACGTAATAAAATTATTAAGTACCGCGGGGAATTGCCGATTCATTCTGTCTGCCGCCTTCTCCCGCGTACCCCTGGAAGTCATCCCTAGTGGCAGCGGCTTTTGCCCTAAAAGCCGATCTCCCTTTAACTACACATTGCAACATACTGTTTGACTTACTGCTAATTATCGAAATAATTATCGAAATAAGCTGCGGTTCATTTACATTAGAAATAAACTGGTTTTATGTATATATATTTTTTATATATTATATATTATATATTTTATTATATTATGTTAAATATATATATATATATATATATATATATATATATATATATAGTATAATAAATAATATATATAATATATATA
>NW_012130574.1:0-4503 GCF_000143395.1 Atta cephalotes | reverse complement strand
TTAGTTAGTATATATATATATATATATATATATATATATATATATATATATATTATATATATTAGATGTACAACTTTGCTTCCGCCATTTTCCTATAGATGGCTTTAGCGGTAAGTGGTGGTCGAAATAAACAGATCATAGACGTCATACAATAAACTTGAGCATCTGTCAACATAACCCCATAGAAACATTAGTCGATTTGTGTCTGCATCATAAAGTTATTCTCGATTGAAAATGTCAGTTTATGAGCCAAATTCTCGTCATTTGCGGGAGGTTTTAATTTTTTGCATCAATATGAAGAAATCTGCGGCTCATCGAATGCTCTCAAATACTTATAGTGAGGCCGCTATTAGTGAAAGAACGTGTCGTGAGTGGTTTCAACGCTTCAAGAACGGTAATTTTGACGTCCAATCATGCTCTGTATTTGGTGGGACCAGCTCGGTGTATTATGAACTGTTAAACTGAAACAATCACAGGCGATCGATATCGAACGCAATTGATGCGTTTGAGCCGAGCATTGAAAGGCAAACGGCCGCAATACAACGAGAGACACGATAAAGTGATTTTGCAGCATGACAATGCTCGATCCCATGTTGCGAAAGTGGTCAAGACATACTTGGAAACGTTGAAATGGAAAGTCCTATCCCACCCGCCGTATTTTATTATTCTCCAGACATTGCTCCCTCTGACTATCACTTGTTTCGATCAATGGCACACGGCCTGGCTGACGAGCATTTCCAGTCTTATGAAGAAGTAAAAAATTGGATCGATTCGTGGATAGCTTCAAAAAATGACCAGTTTTTTCGACGCGGGATTCATACGCTATCCGAAAGATGGGAGAAAGTAGTGGCCAGCGGACAATACTTTGAATCATAAATGTATAACCAGTTTTTTACAATAAAGCCTCGAATTTCGGAAAAAAAACGGCGGAAGCAAAGTTGTACACTTAATAATTGATACATATAAATTAATATATAATGACAAAATACTATTACCGAATGCTTTTTTCTGACTGTAACTTGCGGAAATATCGATCTTAGGAGGTGATTTCAGTTTGCTCGGTGCTTCATCTTTTTCATCCGATAAACTTGTTAGTGTGGATCTATTTAGATTATTCCGCTGTGTTTTTTCTGCTTAATTTTGGAAGCAATATTTGATGAATATTGATACTGTTTTAATTTCTTTTCAGCTTTCTTAAGATCATCTGCAAACAGAATCATTAATATGATAAATTTGTATCTACATACCGGGTGATTCAGAAAAACCCCTTGCACAGACGTGTGACTGGCTGAATTTTAAGACGACTTTTCCTTTACGAAAAATTTATCCGACATTTACTTTTTGAATTATTAAAGGATAAAGTTATCGAATCGCGTATAGAAGATAAGTCGGGGCACTCACCGTCTGACGCGAGCGATCACAAAGGACACTCGTTACAATTAGCTGTTTAAGGACAAAAAGACATTCTGTTTCACATAATAAATGTTCACATACACACGCGACCACACGCACGGTGGATACTTCAGGCATTTATTATAAAAAAGAAGATCGAGATGTACGATAATTGATTTCCAGGACAACCAAGTATCGAAGATCCTTTTAATTAAATTAAATAATTAAATTAATATTAAATTTAATATTTTAAAATTGAATAATTTTAGATTATTCAAAATTAGTAAATATTGTCAAAAGTAATTATGATATTTGACACGATTGACAATCTGACATTGACTACAAGTAAGCATTATTGGTTCATTCGACATTACGAATGTGTGCTTCGAGATTATTATTGAGATTATTCTCCAGCTGACTCGTAAGATTTGTTTTAACGTTAAAATGAATAGGAATTTTAGCAGAAGCATGCTGGTGCATGTTGTATGCTGAAACATGCTGACGCGAACCAATCTTATGATTCAGTGCGTAAATAATTTCGAAGCACACATTCTTGCCTGCTTTTGTAGCATGCTGTAATCAATAGCCTCTAGTCGCATCCTGACTTACCGACAATTACAAGCGGCCGATAAATCAGATTTCTATGTTAATTTTGTCCGTAAAATCTAACCTGATTGATTGTGTCGTTGAAGTTTCATGTCGGATCATGTCGGGTTGTGTATGTGTGTATGTTGTGTTTCTTATTCCTGATTTCGAGTTAAATAATTAATTGGTACTATTTAAGAATAATAAATCGATAGAATAGTTTGTAAATCGGTCTTCGTAAATCATTCATGTGGTATCGACTCGGGTATCGATCAAGTGTGTGAGTAAATCAGTGATGAAAGTATTACAGTTCTTCAGATACTATTTTTAAAAGAAAAACAAACTCCTGTTTCATTGAAACATAAATTTAGCATACGGGAAGGTGAAGAGTCTTCATATTGCTTTTTCATGGTCATGATGCGAATCGAAATTTTAATCTTACTTTGAAATTTTTCCAATTTCAATTAAAACCTTGTAAATCTTTTGATATTTGAACAATCAAGTAGGATTTTTAACATTACTTAATATATAGCTTCTATTCAGAAAACTTCTTTTAAACCTAAAAATAAAAAATTTTCTAATAACTGCCATTTACAGGCTTAACGTAAGAACTCAATTCATTAGATTAGAACCTATTATAAATCTAGAGTCTATGTACGTAAAACTATTCAAAGTAGAAGTAAATTTTCAACTCGGGCGAAATTTATTCGTCAAGTAATAACGGTATGAAGACAGCGAATCTTTGCAAGGTAAGTGACAGAGAGAGAGAGAGAGAGGGAGTGAGTGAGTGAGCGAATGAGTGCGTGCGGCGCGTGTGTGTACGTGCGTGAGGTACGGCGCGTGCGGCGATGTGTACGTGCGTGAGGTACGGCGCGTGCGGCGATGTGTACGTGCGTGAGTGTACGTACGTGTGAATGCGTGCGCGCGCGCATATTGGAGCGTTTATTATGTGAGACAGAATAACTCTTTGTCCTTAGACAATTGATTGCAACGAGTTCCTTTTGTGATCGCTCGCATCAGACGGTGAGCGTCGCCCTTACCTTCTGTACGCGATCTGTGATTCGATAATTCTTTAATAACTCAAAAAGTAAGCGTCGTAATAAAATTTTCGTAAAAGAAAAGTTGAATTCAGCCAGGAATATGTCTGTGCAAGGATACGGAGTTTTTCTGAATCATCCTATATATTGAAATCATGTTCAAACTTAAAAAATAGTTCTCAAAAAACAATTTTTTTACTAAATGTAACATTCATTCATTTATTGGCATCCCCATTCGATTTAATACTTTTTCATATTTTCTTTTGTTTTCACTAGTGACCAATATATATTTTTTCTTGATGATCAGTAAAGCATTTGCTATTTATAATTCCTACTTCGTTTTCATTTGTTGAATTATTTTTGAATTCCACAACAAACGTCATGCTTTAAATAAAAATATGAAAGATGAAATTTAAATAAAGTAATGCATAAATATATATGTGTGCATAAGATCGTAAAGTTCTGTAACAATTTATACAGACAATTTATAGTTTTCTTCTAGCAGAATCTTGCACACACCTAATAAGCAGAGATGAGAAATAAGGAATTGTAAAAAAGTAACGCGAATAGCACCGTTATCATTTACTATTATTCGTTACTTGTAATTTCCCATTCCTGTCTAATATATATACATAGTAAGAGAGTAAGAGAAATTGTTCAACATAACCTCAATATTGGAATGTTTTTTATACATATGCAATATATATGTTAACACTCACCTGAATATCCTCCAATAACTTTTCAAATATCCTCCCTCAAAATAAATATTCACTACACTAATTATTAATTTTCAATTATAAAGTCTCTAAAGTCGAGCATGTGTCCAATAGTTACACTTGTTGCACATAGAACGTGGAAACGCTTGTTACGCGGCGAAAGGCAACGCGGCAATCAACTTTTCCATAAGAGCGAAAAAGATTGATTGGCTATCGTGTCGTATCTTTTGAATTCTTTCTTGCCGTACGATAAGCGTTTCCGCGCCTGTGTGTAATAGCCATATATTATATTGATTGTAGGGAAGTCATAACTGTTAACTTATATATGGGAATAAAGTTCAATACATTTCAATATTGAAAATATTGATTAATAATAATAATATATGCCCTATCATTTTCTATATCAATTTAAAACGTATCACTGGGAATTATACGATTGTACGTATATGTTTCGTCAAATTAACGTCATGCAAATTCGTCTGTATGACATACAATATTAAAAGACGATACATAGACGTAATATTGAAGCATAATTAAGAGGATATTAAAGTCGTCACGTACATTGTAAGTCACTTAACAGTCATGAAATTACGTCATTAATATCATGTTTGCTGGTTTTCATTACAAATTGGCACTGTTACAAATATTTTATGCATTTTTTGTTGTATTTTTGCACATAAGTACAAAACATCACCGGTAACCTCTCGGTTTTATCTCATTTCTTCATTCATTATTCATTTCTTTACTCATTTCTTTATTCATTATAATAATTA
>NW_012130573.1:0-4503 GCF_000143395.1 Atta cephalotes | reverse complement strand
TAATATATATATATATATATATATATATATATATATATATATACACACACATCTATGTATATATGTATAGTACATATATAGGGTGTCCAGTAAGTTTTGACAAAACGCTCTTGTATAAATAGAGCGGATTAAACTGAATCAAAAAATCCTATTTTGCAATTTTCATAATTTTTTGTTAGTTACCCAATGAGCAGAATGTTTAAAATTATCGTATAAAAAATTTTTAAATATCTTTGAGTTTTTTAAAAAAAATCTTTAAAATATTTTATAAAGAACTCTGAAAAAAATCTTAAAGTTGTTTTATGCGTCAATTTCATTCTCTTATTCAACAATCTAGAAATTAATATCACGTTTATTTTTGCGAAAATTGCAAAAGACTTTTCGACTCAATTTAGTCCGCTTTATCTGCATATGAGCGCTTTGTCAAAGCTTATCAGATCCTGATCCGCGCGCGCGTGTGTGTGTGTGTGTGTGTGTAAGGATATATAAAAAGGAGCGCGTAGATCATAGAATTCCGAGAACTAGACAAAGTACTTCGTGTTCACATTGCATTAAATAAGGCACTTCGTTACGCTCACGTAGAAGAGCGTTTTCTGCACGATCTTCCACAAGTACTTCGTGAACACGCGATTATGAAAGAACATGTACGCACGCTAAATGGAATTTTATATACCACTATCAGTACAATTAACATGCTTACCAAGATTAAACTTGCTGCTTAAATGCATTAGGATAAGAAAAATAAACCGTCTTGTGAGTTAAGTACCGTCGTGTAAGTAACGCCCGAATTTGTACCAAGCATTCCTAAACATTAGGTACATTTTATCAACTGGGCAAACGTTGTAAATGACGTTCTGCCAGACTTGCATGGAATATGAAACGGAATGTCGTAGATATCGCGAATAATTACAACGCTTACTCGCTAAGAATGTACATAAATCCGTTAAAAGTAAGTCGTATTGTCGGTAACACGGCGATTCCCGCGTAGCATACGTATTTCCACGCGAATAACAAATTCTTACTCGTTTAATGGAGAAATCGAGGCAAATGTTTTCATTTTTCTTGCATGGAACTCAAGGAAGAGTCTATAAAACGAAGCTAGAGATTGATGCAGCAACGCATCAGATCTGGGGATAAAACTGAGCTGGGTAAGGCAAGCCTGGAGCCGCGGTCGGAGCTGGCGCGTGAAACGCCGCTGCCGGTGTATGCCAAGTACGTTTTGCAGCAACGGTACCCGCTGTCGCGTCACCGGGGAAAGCAGCGTCCCACGTTCGCTTCAGACCCATTATCGCGGCCGGGTTCAAGGTTGGCGCGGTGGGCATGATAGGTGTTAACAGCCCATGTGGCGCCGGTGCCCGCAGAATAGGAATACGGGAATGATGGGGAACGTTAAAGAGCAAAAATGGCGTAGCCGCCGCAGCCGCCGCGGCCGCCGCCGCTGCTGCCGGAGTTGTTGGTGGTGCATGAAGAGCCGCAGCGGCCGCAACAGCAGCTGCTGCAGCTGCCGGGGGTGCTACCGCATAGGGGAGTTGGGCTGTCTGAACTACTGGATTCGGACCCGGTAAAGCTAGGGATTTGCTCGTAGCGGCGGCGGCAGCGGCAGCGGCGGCGACTGCCGAAGTGGGTGAATGGGTAGTTGAGGTAGGAGACGGATTCGATGCCAAGGCCATCAACCATAGGTCTTGATTCCTGATAGCTTGCGCCTGGGCGGCTTGCGCTTGCGCCACCTGAGCCTGCGCCTGAACGGCCTGAGCGGCTTGGGCCTGTACCAGAGCGTGAATGTCCCACAAGGGTGATGGAGGCGGCGGCGGCTGCGCGGTTGGTACCGGTACCGGCACCGGTGTTGGCGCAGGCGGATGTGTCAAGGTCGCGGGGGACTGTGTGGTCAACGTACCGGGTGATAGTAGTGCCTTGGTCGACGGCGGTGTTACCGCACCTGTCAATACCAGATTCATGTCGTCGCCGCTGCACTGGAACACTTCGATGTATCGCTGCTTCTTGCCATAGATCATGTATCGATGATGCCGCTGTGTCGCGCATGCGTATGCCGATGCCTCGCTGTCCATTTGAATAAATGCCTCGCCAGACGGTTGACCCTGGTGGTTCCACAATTAAAAATTAGAAAAAAAGACGAAATTGTGATTGAAACTATTGTCTGTAATTGACAACTATTGTTAATAATATAAACTATTGTTAATACACAAGTTTTACATACTATCATCCAGTATCGACTTACATTTTTTACTTATTTTGAAAAAAAAAAAATTATCTAACATAGAAATAAAATGGTGCATGAAACGTCATATCACCTAGTTTAAGTATATAATATGTGGGTCGTTTGATAAGTTTGGTAAATTTCCATGAAATGGCGCTACAATCCATTTGATGACGCGACATCTTGAAAGATCCACTCTTCGAACCTCTTCAGGCCAAATTTCAGCCAGAAAGGACGCATGGTTCACGTTTGGTAGTCATTTGAAGTAGGCTGTCTCAAAGTCTGCAAAATACTCATTGATGGCAACAATGACTTCCTCATTTAACGAGAATTTCTTCCCACCGAGCCAAGTTTTTGGGAACAGAAAGAAGTCACATGGGGCCAAATCCGGAGAATAGGATGGATGAGGAATCAATTCATAACCCAATTCGTAGTTTTGTCATTGCAACGGTCGACTTGTGAGACGACGCGTTGTCTTGATGGAAGAGCACTTTTTTGCGCGCCAATCTCGCTTCAAATGACTACCAAAACGTGAACCATGCGTCCTTTCTGGTTGAAATATGTTTTGAAGAAGTTCGAAGAGTGGATCTTTCGAGATGTCGTGTCAAATGGATTGTAGTGCCATTTCATGGAAATTTACCAAACGACCCATGTACATTTATTTTTAACAGGATTGATATAGAATTGAGACTATCAAAATCTAAAATTTAAATAATTAAATGGTATAATATTTCTTGCGCTTCCTATATGTTTAACCGATGCATTTACCTGAGCATTGTATACCATATGAACACCCTGATAGACGATATTTTTAGAATGTTCTCCCATAAATTCCAAAATGTGTTCGACAAGTGCTTCATACGGCAAACCACGAAGTCTCACACAATCTTTGCGCGTACCGGACGTTATGATATGTTGAGGAAGTAAGGGTGGAAGTTGCGCGATAGGTGGTGGTGGTAAAATTACTTGTTTCGGATCTGTCGCCCTATTTAGGACCTATATATAACAACATCAAAATTTGAAAAACATACAACATATTTCTTCATAAGTTTTACGCTCAAATTTACCTGTTGCACTTCCGCGGTTGTACTTCGAAAAAGTTCTATGTAACGGCTGCCGATACAGTCTCTGTGCTTGCTCAAGGCTTTCACCGCATCCTCTTCTTTCGCAAATAATACGAAGGCGTCACCTGTTGCTCTACCGTCTGGCTTCTTTACAAATAGCACACCATCCTCACCATCCAACACTTGGCATGGTTTTTGTCCAGATTGAAAAAATTCCAGCTAAGAGAACATTACTGATAATATATACAATGACAAAACAATGGACGATATATAATCGAAAAGCTGTCTAGTTATCGTATACACAAGTAGGATTTTAGTTCATTAAATGATTATGTACCACTTGTTTAGCAACACAATCGTAGGGCAAGCCCCTCATTCTAACGATGACTTGAGCCCCGCGTGATAGAAAAGCGTGTGCTTCCCCGCTTGTACCACCAGCAACGCCAACAAAATCCTCTCCGGAGGCCTTGTAAACCTCTATGTATCGTGTACCCATATGATGTTTATGCCGCTTCAGCGCCATATCTCTGTGTTCTTTATTAATAAACCGTACCAATGCCTCGCCGTTACGCCTTCCCATAGGACTTAAACAAAGAGCTACACCACCCCTAAAAAAGTTATTACATCATTGTTAGCGTATATCATTAAACAGTGACCAGCTCTTCTATTTGTAATTAAAGAATTCGTAGATATAATGATTATTAACTCTTCATCGGCAGTATGAAATTTTGCACATCCTTCAAAAATCTTGCAGCAATTTGTTTTTAATGCTGCAGATTTTTATACTATTTTGGACTGTACAAAAATCTGAAAAAATTGTTGCATACTTGTAAAAGTTTTAACAAATTACTATCGTAGAAGTCAGATTGCATTTTACTTATTTTTTACAGATTTATAATAAATTTATCTATCAGCATTCACAATCGAAAAATTGATTCTGCCTTTAAAGTCCAACTTAGCCGACGAAGAGTTAAGGACACTCTACAAGAAATATAATGTTCAGAATTAAATCCATATAGCACATACAAGATCTACAATTCCAAATATAATGCTCCATCACTATTATATATACAACAACTAATAAGCGAGCAGAAAAGTTTCCTCAGACAGACACACACACACACACACACACACACACACACACACACACACACACACACACACACACACACACACACACACACACACACAACACAATAAAGAAAATAAAATATATATATATAT
>NW_012130572.1:0-4508 GCF_000143395.1 Atta cephalotes | reverse complement strand
GTGTGTGTGTGTGTGTGTGTGTGTGTGTGTGTGTGTGTGTGTGTGTGTGTGTGTGTGTGTGTGTGTGTGTGTGTGTGTGTGTGTGTGTGTGTGTGTGTGTGTGTGTACGTACATTACTCACTTATTTCAAAAGTAACACAACTAAGAAAACGTGAATTTCGAATTATAAATGAATTAAATAAATATTATCCTATCAAATGTCAACTAACTTAACTTCATTAAAAAATCGTCAAAATATTACAACTAAAAAGGATGACTTTTTCAAAAGTTATAAAGTAAAAATAATAAAAATAAAACATTTAATCAAACATGTTAAAAAAATATTCTTCTTATCGACTTTATGTGATTATAGTTAATAATTTTTCGTCATGTAGAAAAAGTTTTCCCTTTTCTAGCTTAAATTTAATTTTTGTGTCACTTTTGAAGGAAGCAATATATTCTTTTTATAATATTTTATAATAACTAACAACTACAATGACAGAGTTAAAAGAGTTTCGCTACAACTTGTATAGTTTGCATTATTTTATAACATCATCAAAGTAAAAGCACCAATATTTCATACTGATATTCACAGCCTTTATTACGAAAAACAAGCAAACTCACTATTTTTATTTCGATTGTTCTCGGAAATCAATTTGAGTGTTTTCCATTACAAGAGAGAGAAAATATTAAAAAAGAAATCTTCAAACAGAAAATCTCATGCCTCGAAGCATATTTAATATGTATGTACAATTAAGTTTTACATTTTTCTAAAAATTTCCTGAAAATTAAAGCTAATTTTTCTTAAATGAAAATATGATTTTCCGATGCTTTTTCCATTTTGACTTGTAATCTTCACTGCCCCCAATTAATTTTCGTATTAAAAATTTTATAGGAAATATATTTATAATATATCTGTAAATAAAATATATTTGTGTAATAATTGAAATATATATATTTAATACAATATCAATTTAATATTTTTAATACGATTTATAATTCATTATAATACTAGACGTTCATTATTTCCAGTCTTTCCGCTATTTTTTATGTAGATTTGTATTTTATTTCAAAATGATAAATATAATAAAATTATATAAATTAATTAAATCGTTCTGGTAATATTAAAATCTTGTAATTATAAAATAAGCATTAATAATTAATTCATATTTACATAATTGGCTATGTAGTTCCATGACGGTGTAACGTATAGAACATAAAGCAAATAGATAAAAATAGCTATCTCTTATGAATTATGAATGGATGAGCGTGTTACAATCTGATTTATGGTGAATGAAAGATACGGATATTTTTATCGGAGATAGCGATGTGATAAATTTCACGCCCGCGGCTCTGTAAAATAAAAAATATGATGTTCGCATCGATCATACCCACCCCCGCATACACGTAATGCTACTTAATGCTAGCTCGGTTAATCAAATCGGAAGAACGAACTTCGAACGTAAATGTGGTTGCAGTACGTTGCGTGACGTACATATATCTTTGCGTAGGTTTAAAATACCCATTCAGTTGTCGACGAGTAATCAAGAAGTATTTGACGCTTTTGCATAAAGTTTTGAGAAAAGAGTCTATTTTCGCCATATATATTCTCCGAGAGTTTTAAGTAGTAATAAAATCCTAGTTAAGCGAGTGACTGAACTAAATTGATGATAATGAGATTCATTCAGGTTATACTTAGCCTTTAGAAGAATGCAATAAGAAGTTTCTTAAATTAAAATTTAAATTGAAAACGAAGCAGAGTACGATTTAGAAACTAAAAGCTGTATATGTGTGTCTGATTGCAAAAATTATTACAACACAAATAATAATTGGTAGTTCGATCGGAGATAAACTTTTGAAATTTCAATGGGCAAATTAAAAATCGATGATTTTCACGATACTCAGAGAAGGTGGAAATTAAATTTGCCGAAGGAAATGCAAACTCGTCGAATAAAAGTTTTGAAATTTTCGAGAAATGAAAATATAGAATTTGGTAACGGATGTCCCACAAGAGAGCGAAAGAGAAGGGGAAGAATGGTTATCCAATTTCCCTTAAGCGATCGATATTTATTTTCAATATGTTGGTAATAATAACTTTGCACCGCCTAAAGGCATATATCTCCGAGGGCTTCTTGCAAACAACAGTTATAAAGTGGTATAATAAATATAAAATAGAACATTTATGCAGTTCATAAATTCTAAATATTTCAATAAATACATTCGATAGAGTATACAAAGTATGTCAGACATATTTTTCCTTACACAAACAAATTTTAAATGTAATCTTTATTTTGATATATTAAAATTTTAATATTTTTACGTTGTAAGTAACTAAAGCTATATAAATTTTTGAATTATTTATGTACAATTTCTCAAATTAACAGAAAATTTTATTACTATTTTACAAATTGCCAAAAATTAAAAATCTCGTAATTTTTAAACTCAAATACAAATTCGGCAAAACAGTTTTATTAAAATCGCGAAACAAATTTTCACTTAAATACATGATGTAAATTCAGCAAATCATCGTTTGCGAATTTTCGCATTAATGGTAGAGAGGCTTGTCATGCTCTGGCAGCTCTTTCCTTTGGAGTAACATAAAGCTTTATCGGCGACATAAAGCCTTATCACCGCAATTCGGTGTGAACTAAAGATATTGACAACAGACATCCATCGTTCGTATATATACCTCGTTGTGCCGGTTCAGTGCTAATTACTGGGATGCATTGTCAATACTTTGGTCGATAGTAAATATTGATGATCTGAGAGACGCTTTACGACAGGCGTCGGTGGGCTCAAGTCTCTAACTTTGACGAAGGAGGATAACTTTTGCGAAACTAGGTCTATCTAGTTGGGGCATATATCCCAGAGGCACGATGGGCTCTCTACGTGCATCAGCACGCGGTGGTGCATCTTCACGCTCAGTATATCACATAGGAAAGAAATCCCTGAAGCTTCGGCCGCCTTTCCGGTTTATATAGCGACTCCCCCCAATCGGCCGCCAAGCTACAGACATTGGTCGGGAAAAAGATCACCGAAAAGCGACACATTCGGTCGCGAAAGCTCTCGCTCGTTTAACCAGACGAATACGTTTTCTTGATGATATTGCATCTGTCATTCCCTTGGGACTGTCTGTATCGATCTCAACAGCTAAGAGAACGAAAGCTGTTCTAACGAAAACAAGGATAAAATGAAAACAAGATGCCATATATATAATATCTAACGAATAATTGAAGCCATGACTTCGCACAAATATTTATATCTTTCTGGCCAATCCTTTCTTTTCTTCTTCTTTCGCTTTCTTTCTCTTTCTTTCTCTTTCCCCTCCCTGTCTTCCTTGTTTATAAATTATTTATAAGATATCTGAAAAAATTATTCATAGATGAGAACTCTTTCATTCATGAATTTTTTAATCAAGAAACGTTAACATGTTAATATAATTTTTAATTTTGTAGAATATAAATATGCAAATTATGCGTATATTCTTTTAAAAATATACGTATATCTGCGTGTATGGCTGTGCAAATTAATAAGAACTTCCTTATAATTTCTGGATGGTAAATATTCGATATCATAACAATAGAGATATTAAATTATTCATGTTTATTATGAAACGTTAAGACTCTTGACGTTGAAATGATAAGAAGCGTTATTAGGTTGCCTAATAAATAATGTTCGGTAGAGATAGAATTCCATAAGACAGAATTTCGATATTGTAAAGCTATAGTCAATTTACGATAATTTATGATTTTGAAGAGACGAATAAAAATAAATCAACAAAAAGAGCATTTAAAGTTCAGTAGTAAAAGATGTTTGCAAAGTTATTATTTACCTGCTTTATGAAAAACTGCTTTTTAATATACGTATATAAAACATAATTACTTCATTATTTGCATGATAAATATGTACGTACTGTTTATTACAATGAAAAACAAACTCATTATTATGCACAGCTAAGATAAATAAATTCCTTATTTCAAAAATGAAGAAAAATTCTACATATCCGGAAAATTGAACTGAGATAGCACTCTTTCTGACTAGTTTCTTCGTTACGTATGACGCTAAAAAAACTTCTTCTATCAAAAATCTCTATCTCCATTCACATTCTCTCGCTCCACTTCAGTGCTCTAATCTTCTCACTCTTCTTCTTCTTCTTCTTCTTCTTCTCCTCTCTCTCTCTCTCTCTCTCTCATTCTCTTCTTCCTACTCTAGTGCTCTCTCTCTTATTTGAAAGTGGCGTTGTTGGCGCAACTCGCTTCTAAACAGGAGATGAGCAATTTTCTACCCCTAAAGGTGACGCCGTGTATATCGGTAGTTCTGAGCAAGCTTGACGTTGTCGTTCAAAAGAGCAAGTAAATCGACACAAAGTTCGATATCGTTCCGCGAAATGCAGCATTAATTCTAAACTGCTATGTTACGGTATTCGGCGGGAATACCGCACGAAACTAAACGAAAATTTCTCTCTCTGTGTGTGTGTGTGTGTGTGTGTGTGTGTGTGTGTGTGTGTGTGTGTGTGTGTGTGTGTGTGT
>NW_012130571.1:0-4513 GCF_000143395.1 Atta cephalotes | reverse complement strand
TATATATATATATATATATATATATATATATATATATGTGTTACATAGATAACATTTTATATTTAATTGTGCTACTGTGGTAAATCAAGAAACTTTTAAAATTGATAAAACATACACCTACCTACATTTTTATAAAAATTTTGAAATCTATTTGAAATCTTTTATGCTTTTGTGTTGAGTTTATTTTTTATATCTGATACTTAAAAGATTTTGACACTTTATTTTTGTGTGACCAAAAAAACTGTTGTTTTCTTTTTAAATATAAATATGGCAAATAAATAAATATAGATCTAAATATGGATTTTCTTTTTATAGATCTTTGTTATGTGTTATGGCAGTTTTATTATAAAATCATAAAATAGATCAAAATAGATTTATAAAACTCTAAAAAAGTTTATTATTTATGTACATGTAATATATATTATATACAGTGAGTGTAAAAAGTATTCGTTCAAGGAAATTTTTTATTAAAAGAGTCTTATTTGTGGAAAATAAACATTAATTAGCAATTTTATACAATAAATATATTCTGCTCTAACATAAACAAATGAGCTTTACATGTATTTCTGATTTTAGAAACTAAATTTCTTGACTGTACGAATATTTTTTGAGCATCCAAATAATATACAATAATTTTTAATTTTCATTTATTTTTAGAGGATATATTTTCTATAATTAATACACATTTTTTTGGTATACATAATTTTTAAGAAACATACAGTCTATTTTATTTTTTATGAATAAATTATTAATTACTCAGCAAGACATAATTGTCATTGAATCGACATCAAATTGGTGTTGAAATCGTTATATCGATATCGATTCGACATCAATTCGATGACTCATTTCTTGCTAGATACTTTTTAAAAATAAAGTTTTTTAAAAAAATATTTTCTCTGAATATTTTTTGTCACTCACTGTACATATATGTATGATTATGTGTATGCATATAACATATATGTTATTATACGTATTGTAAATGTTCATATTTATATTAATAAAATAATTGTAGTAAAACAAAAAATATTTTGGAGCTGTGAATCATATCTGGCCCTCGTATCATTAGAGGGTTAAGTTCATCAAATCTTCGGAAGTATAATTTATCATTTTATTTTATCAAAGTATGTTTATAAGACCTTTAGCTTTTATTAATATAATAAACATTGACGTCTATTCATATAATGTTCACAAATTAAATTTTATAACTCGCTATATGAGCATATTTAATCACGATGGTGTGTGATCTTTTCTAAAATGATCTTATTAGTAATTGTATACGAGTTTTAATATTTCTTCGATCTTTCGTAACATAATTTCCTGAATTCAATTTGTAATATATCAATTCTTGCATTACGACTTATATAGAAAACATAAAAGTTACAATAATATTATAAGGATATTATCATGACGTTAATTATAACTTATAAATTTATTTTTAAATGACAAATGACATCGTAACAACATTCTATAATGTTATAATTTAATTATGATTCTGTGTTCTACCTGCAGACAGTATTATATTATATATCTGCACATGTGATAGTTAAAGAATTTTGAGATAAGTAAATTACGAACGAATATACTCTTTATTCATTAGATTTTTCTTTTTGGCATTTTTTATTTCTAAAAATCTACAAAAATTTTGTTTATATTTTACAATAAAAAACTTTTTATACAATAAAAAACTGAAACAGACTTAATTATTTCGGAACGTATCTGGAGCAATAGATAGATAGAAATTTTAATAACTAAAATAACAAAGCAAATTCTAAATCAGCGATATGTTTTTTAATGTAAATTATTTTTATTAGTAATAGTCGTTTTATTAGTAATTGTCGTTCGTATCTACCTTATACATGGATGTGCTAACGTGGATATCATGAAAGGCAGAAAATTATACTGCTCTACAATATAATAATGATTATAATATGACAAATTTTCAAGAGTTAAAATCTATGTTTAATATTATTATAATTTTTAATTTAATATATTGTGTAATCGTGTGGAGCAAGTACGAAATAACGTCATGAGCAAATTTTACGAAGTGCGCAACGAGAAACTTCTTAGAGGACATGAGAAATTTGTTTGCTGTTGTAATTTCATTTGTTATATAAAGATTTAAGATTAAGTACACAGATATATTTGTATTACAATTAATTCATATTTTGCAGATAAAATGCTATTGCAGAAATGGCATCTTTTTCTATGCTCATACTGGCAATGCATATAGCTATCAGTAAAATTATTACAGCACAATAAGCACATTATATATACAGAAGCATATTTACAGATTATGGACTGTAAAAAGAAAACAACCATAAGAGGATAAAAACGTTTTATTTATATCATGTATTCTATAATAATAGTAATTACTTTTTAGTGATTATGTGTTTAGCTTGTTTAAGTTTATTTCAAAAAATATTATTTTTTAGATATTCATATGTTCTTATTTTTGCATCACTACTTTTTGCATCAACTTTGTGTTCACTAGGAAAACTGCGACAGGAAATATCAGTCAACATTCAATAATGATAAGATTGATTCCCAACGACTTCTTAGCATGCAATATTTTTACGTGTGTTTCAAGAGACTTTAAGAAAGATTATTTTCTATATTACTTATCATTTTGCACCAACTTACAGGAAATATAAAACTTGATATTTTTATAGCACTAGTTATTAAATTTACACATAAAGTTAATGTAAATTAATAGATTAAACTATCATTCAGATCTGATTTTATTGGAACCAAATTTTTTTAATTCAGTTCATGTACGTCACTTAAATTAATCTTCTATTTATTTTATTTAAATAAATGATTCTAAATAATTCTAACTAAACAATTAATTTTTTCAAAATTTTATCAACATATACCTACATTATTATATACATTAGATCTCAGATCGATAAAATTAAATAATTTTAATTAATAATAATGTCTTGAATATTTGATATACATTACAATACGCTGGGTCTGAAAGAATTAATGTAATTTTTTTATCAAGTTACGGAAAAGAACTTTCGTCAAACCATCATTGTTATATCTATAATTTATTTAGTACAGATCTCAAAAGGCCTAGGCTTTACAAAATTAGATTTATTATTTTTACACTGAAGTAAAATAAAAAAAGTTTATTATAGAATTTGAATGTCCAATATATTCTGTTAAATATTAAAACGTTATCTTAATTATCGATTTATTAATATTTTATTTTTTCTTTTTCTATTTTTAGGTCAAAGATATACATTTTTATCCGTGGCAGCGATAATCGTAAATTTGGCGCGACAATTTCGATTTGTGAAATGTGGCAGTACAGATGATATTAGAATTATAGTTTATATACGCTATCAACTCAATATGTCTACAACTCGAATATGAGCTATTAATAATATCAATTTTTATAATAACAGATAACATTAGTAAATATTAATTACAGCATATTATTATTTTATTTTTAATTGTGCGTTAAAAATTAATTAAAATTAATTAATTAATTCGAATGTTATAAAGTATTGCAATTATCAATGTAGTATTATAACATATTTAATAAAAAAATTTATAGAAATCAAAGTCTTAAACGGTCTTGCTGGATCTTAATACTTGTTTGAATTTTTGTATGAATTTATATATCACGTATGTAGTCCCCAGAAACGCGCGCTGAAATGATTTTTCGGTCTTGGAACTCTACTAAATTACCGCAGTAAGATCATGAGTTAAATTGACTAGCAATTTAACAAATTTTTGCTTATTCGCATCTTCGAAACGACCTTAATAATGTTGAATGACATATACCATCCTATAATATATTATATTGTTCATTTACGTCGTTTAAAGAGATGTTGTTCCTTCATATGCCAATTATTATTGCGAAGAATATTACTAAGGCCTCGGTAGTCTAAAGGCTTAGAACGCTCGCACGGAATGCAAGAGATTCGGGTTTGACTCCCGGCCGAGGTAATATTTTTTTCAATAAAAATTAATTATTTACAGATTTTAATATATCATTCAACATTATTAAAATCGATTCGAAGATGAGAATAAGCAAAAATTTATTAAATTGCTAGTCAATTTAACGCGTGATATTACTTCGGTAGTTTAGTAGAGTTTTAAGACCAAAAAAATCATTTCGGCGCGCATTTTTGGAAACTACATACTATATGATATATTACATTCACACAAGAATCGTATAAACATTAAGATCCAGCTAGACTGTTTAAAATTTTGATTTTTATAGTTTCTTTTCACACACATATACGGTCCTATAATATATTATATTTAAAACATTTATAATTGTATATATTGTAACAAAATTGGCAACAATAATTTAAGAATTTTTCACTTTTTCTAACAACTGCTTTTGCAAATTTCAAGTCAGTTGAATTAAAATACAAGACTTCTAAAAATTCAATAATATATATGTATATTGAAAAAAATACAATCATTTGATATATATATATATATATATATATATATATATATATATATATATATATAATAATAATATATATATATA
>NW_012130570.1:0-4512 GCF_000143395.1 Atta cephalotes | reverse complement strand
CGTGTACGTTAGTCGTAGTACGTGTCGTGTACGTGTACGTGCGTAGTCGTCGCGTGTCGTGTCGTGCGTGACGTGTCGTGTCGTGTCGTGTGTGTGTGTGTGTGTGTGTGTGTGTGTGTGTGTGTGTGTGTGTGTACATGTGTTGAATGTAGATATAGATATAGATTACAATAAGATTATGAGATAAAAGTTTGTAGACGCGTGTCTATAATTTTATTGCAGTGCTCTGAATTTATTTTAGGACATTAAACTTTGACAAAGTAGATCTCTAAGTTTTCATTTTAGTAAAAACATACACTTTATATATTCTGTATTTAATAAATATAATTGATACACTCAATATTTATGCGATAAAGCAAATTAATTTATGCGCTAAACTTTCTTAAATCAAATAATATAGATAATTATAATATAAATAATTGTCAAGTAATGAAAATTAATTAGAAACTAATGAATCTCTTGAATTCTCTCTCCGGTCGTGATGAAAGATTTTCTTTCTTTTTATAGTGCAATCAATAAAAGCTCAGGCTATTCCTAGGTTCGATTTCAAGAAGTCTTTTATTTTCGAATTGCTATTCTATTGAAATATAACAGATTGCACTTTTGCCTCGCTTTTCGACTAAGTTGCTGCAAAAATATAGAGAAAGTTCGACAGAAATATTGTTGATGATCTGCAAAAAAATTTCCCGCTAGTTCTTTATTCTTATCGCGAGATTCGATGATAGAGATTGAGTTCGCCTGCTTCGAGACAGTTCTTCGTTTCGTGGATTTTGTATATCTTTTGCGGAAAGATTCGATCTCGTGCATACGTGCGTTTGTACATATATTCGAGTCGTGATTTAGATGGACGAATAAGAGAACGGGCGAAATTTCCTACGAGTATTCTTCGAACGAGTTTTAGTTTTCCGACAAACTCGATCGCTAAGGAATAAGAAAACTCGTGCGTTTCTGTGCACATTACTCTCGAATGCTGATTATTGCGAACACGTTCGAGCACCCAATGTGATAAACGTATTACGTTTCTCTCTGTTTATAGTTCTTCAGTTGGAACATTCTCATTTCAGTCACTATACGGATACTTTCTTACAGATTCGATTACGTTTGTGGAAATAACAATAAGCAGTAAAATACATAAATAACAATCATATATGAAGTGCAATTAATTACAATTTATTACATCGATCAAAAATTATTATAATTCAATCGAAATATTTTATGTCAATCAACAATTATATTGAAGCTATTCTTGTTTTAATAGGACGAATTATTTATGTGCAAAATATTTTTCTTAAATCTTTATAGACTTTACTAAATATTTTAATACCATATCTTATTTCAACTATGAATAGACTTTTCTTATACATTATAAAGCGATAGGTCAGAATCATTTTTCAGATCATAGTCTTTTAAGAGTCAATTTCTAAGTTATATATTTTTGTTAATTAGCTGTAGATGAAAAATGTATTGAGTTGCTATTTTTTGACAACAAATAATTAATAATATTATCGAATAATTGAAACGTCTATTTGTATCGCCTTTTCAAAAGTCTATCGCGTTTCCAAATGAGATAGACAGGAAAAATGTGGAAAGAAATGAGAACGTAGCTCTGCGTCGCTTTGTTGAATATTGCTATGGTATAATTTTATTAATTGATACAATGTAGTTAATTCTCTCGAAACGTTTTACGTTTAAATATTCCCCTTGATAAACTTTTATATGATGATCTTTAAAATCTTGTGCGACATAGTGCAGAATTATCTACAGAACAAGTAATATGTTCGTCTATCTTTTACGACGTGATTTGATTAATGAAATTATATACAATTTCGAAAAACGTAATCTTTTGTTGTTATTTTTTAATCATTTTTTTATTTAAATTGTCTCTAGTTTTTATTTATTTTTTCGTTACTATTATATCTCATGCTGTTTGTATAGGCACACAATTTTTCTGATTTTCCATAGCTTGTTACTGTTTGGGCGCATAAAAGCATCTATCTATATCTTGCTTCTCAAATAAATGAAGTAAAATTCGCAGCATCGAATGCAATTTATTTTCCGAGAGATAATGTCCGTATTAGACGTCTTCTTTCGCGTGAAGCTAGGACAAGGTTTGCAACCGAGGCAAAGTGACAAAGCAGCAGGAAAGAAGAGAGGAGGAGATGAAGAAAAAGAATGATAAGTAGAGAATTGAATTGAATTTTCTCTATACGCAAGTAGAGGTTCTAAATAAACGGGATGTTGAAAAAGTTTAAAACGCAAAGATTTTCATTTGGCTTCCTCAAAAAACTGATTTAACAGCATCCTTTTTTTAATGACTATAGTTATAATAGAGCGATATAAATATATAAATACATAAAATATATAAAACGATAATATGATAATCGACTTTGAAACTCACATCAGTGTACTTAGGGAAAAAAGTATTTGGTATTTGTGACTATAATTGCATGGTTAAAAAATTATGGTTAGGAGTTTTATGGCTATTATTGTTATAATATTAGCAATTATATGTATAGTTTTTATCTTATATGTTTCTTTCAAATATGGAAAAATTGTACTATAAATTATGATAATCTAAACTATTAATATAGTAAAATGTTCAAATATGAATGGTAAATAAAAATAACAATGTAATAAATGCAATCGTCATTATAGTAAATATAACTATTTTTTAAATATTCATTAACTATTTACATAGTAATAATAATTAAGAGATATGGTAAGGAAAAACTTAATGCATGTCATAATTGTAATGATCATATCTCATCAATGTTGAAATAGCTATAATGTGCCTGATTAAAACAATTATAAATTTATAATTGATCTAAAAAATGAGTATAGTACTTGCAACCATTTTTTTTCTCTCAGTGTCGTAAGCTCACAATTGTTATTTTTAAGGAGATAGAAAGGACATAAAACATATATATTAATATTTACGCTTTAAACAAACTATATACATGTGAAAGTTGTATTCATAACATTCTGTTTTTCTTGAGCACAACACATTTTTTATAGATTATTTATTTTATATGATATTAGTTTTATTGTTATAAACAAAAATTTTAAAAATAATAACAAAAATCTAAGTTTTTTTATATAAATATTTTAAGCACTAAAAATGACTCAAAGTTTCATTGAAATTCAATTGGTTTATAACAAATAAATATTTCGTGAATAATTAATGTCTGCATCTCAATGTAACTTTATATAAATATTTTTAAATTTATAAAGTACTTATAAAAAATAAAGTATTTATAAAAAAAGTTGAGATTTTTATCATTATTTTATAATACATTTTCATATATTTCTATTAGAGTACAAATTAAAAAAATATTACTTTTTATTGAAATAATTTTTAATCCAGGTGATTAACTGCCTTCAATTTTTTTGTATTACTTTTAAATGCATTTTAGAATAATTTATAATTTTTTCAAGTAATGCTTAATATATTGCATTATAATCTCCTCCATTTGCTTTATAATCTCCTTAAATGAGATTTTCATTAAGATTGAATGTAATCTCTGATCTTCTTTAGTTTATGACATATCTTTCCATTATTTTCTCTTATTATTTGTAAAAATGTATTTTGTATAATACTTTTAAATATTAAATCGTAATTGAACATATTGCTCAAACTCAGCGAAGAGATTGTATATATAATATATATAAATAATTTTATAAATATTACTTATACAATATATCACTGCAAGTAATGATAAGATTTTATGCTATTATTATATGTATAATATATTATGCAAGATGTACGTGCGTGCGCGCGCACGTGTGTGTGTGTGTGTGTGTGTGTGTTTGTTTGTAATATTACTAATAACGAATAGATATATATTTTCTCGCAGATTACGTTATTTAGAGTACCTAGTGAACTATCGATAAGAAATCTTGTTCTCCGATCCAACATATTTGGCGACTTTCGCTCTTTGGTGTCTAAACTACGAGCAGCCAGTTAAATTTATTGGTGACAGGAAAATGGATGAAGCGCTTCAAGAGAATTTTCCAATAAACGAACAGAAAAATATGAGAAAATATGATTTAGCACGAAAATAAGAATTTGATCAGTTCACGTACTCTCAATTATGTCTATCATTTACAAATTATTTAAAAATATTATTTTTCGATATTCATGCGAGTCATCCGACAAAAAATATACGATATCGTTCAAACATATCACCATTCAAACATATATTATCTGGAACATTTTATTATAACATTGTGTTCAATAGATAGACACTGTCACATTACTTCAGTATTATTTCTGTAGATATATTAAATAAATAATAAGAATATTATTTTAGATTGTATGTGAGAAGCGCAATCGATAAACTAGAAGCCTATACCGGTCAAAACTAGATCTTTAATGCTTAAATAATTTAGTGTGAATCATATATATATATATATATATATATATACACACACACACACACACACACACACACACACACACACACACACACACACACACACATATATATATATATATATATATATATATATATA
>NW_012130569.1:0-4513 GCF_000143395.1 Atta cephalotes | reverse complement strand
ATAAAATCTATATTATATATAAATAATGTTAATATATATATGTACAGTTAAATCTTAGTTTATAAATACAATTTTACCTTCATATGAGATCTTTATTTTTGTACAGCGCAATCATTCAGTTTCACAATTTCCCACTTTTAGATTTTCTGTTTCTTCTATCTAAAAACAAATTTTTAAATCATTACTAATACGTTATTTTAAAATTAACTAACTAAATTTTTGATACATGAATTATTACGTATTACACATGAATGCGACGGATAATTGTAATGCATTTTTGGATGCAAAAAGTTATCGGCAACATTTTCATCTCCTATTATCCCAGTCAGCTTCTGAAATATAACGTAAAGTGAGATAAATTTCTAATACATTGCAAAAGATCTTGCGTATTTATATATTTATTGTTGCTATTTACCTCTTTTGGTTTTGGAGATAGCTGAAGTTTTATTTTTGAATTGGACGATTGTGTGGTCTTTTTTTTAGGTGTTAATAGCATTTTATCTGTTACAGATTTCAAATTTTTGGTCAGATAGGACTCTGCGCCTTTTATATACATTCCAACCGGCGATATTACGTGATCATAATTTCCTATTTGTCGATAAATGTTCTTCGCTTGAGGACTTATATGCTTGTTTTGCTTATTCATTCCCGGTAGTAAATTGGGAAAGTACGTGCGTTTCGGCTTACAATTTTTGTTAACAAGTGTTTTTCCAGGAGTTATAAATAATCGTGGTTTTGTAACCAGTTTTTTTGTCGACGAAGGAGTAATACTCTTCTTTCTCGGTGAAGACTTCGGTACTTGTAAAGTTTGCTCATCCTCTAATACGACTGACAGCGCGCAAGTATTAAAATCTTTGTTGAACGTTTTCTCGGCTTGGCCATCTTGTCTGTCACAAGGAGTGCGAGGACTGCTCAATCTTGTCCGATGAAATAAATTGAGCAAAGATTTATATTTTTCCAAATAATCCTGATATTTCTTTACACTCATGAGAGTTTTCATTAATTTATCGTCAACCTCAATCGAAGAATCATTGATATTTGGATGAATTTCTTCCATCGGCTTGAAATTTTCGTCAATTTCCATCACTATCTTTGCTGTATCGAGGCACCTCTGTCTTTTTTTTGCAATCTCATACATAACCGTACTCTCAAAATCGTTCGGTTTGATCATTTCTTGACGCTTGTCATGTTCTGTTTGCTGCTTAAGTATATCAAATATTGCCTCTGAATCCATTCTATCATACTTTTCATTTAGTAACAATCTACATTCTAGACTCTCTTCAGGTAATTTATTGTACTGATATGTTGAGTCCGAAGTACATGTTCCAGCTTTTTTTATCTGTTCGTGAACGATAGGTGAATTCTCCAGAGAGGCCATTTGGTTTTCACAGGTACGCAAGATATTAGCCATACTTTGTAAAGGAGACTGTAATAAATTCTTCTCCCTTGGGACAGTATAGTCATTATCAGGAAATAACTTTTTGCACATCGTTTCTAAGCTTTCAAATGTATTTGTATCGTTCAATAAATTTTTTGTAATATAGGAAGTATTTTTTGACATACGCCAACACGCTTTCTTGGGGCTTTTAGTATTACATTGAGAAGAAACAGGCGTTGTAAAATGTAGGCCTTTATCAGGAGATAAAACACTCAAAGATTTTCGCAAGAGATCATGAGACTCTTGGCTTTTTCTTTTCGTACAAATTGGTGTCGACATGCCAGGAGATTCTGGCCATTCAGGAATGGTCTCGTCCTCTAGAAATTTACACATTTTTCGAAGTTCTTCATTAAATCTAAATAAACTGAGTTCTGGGTATTGTGACTGTGCGTGAGAATCGTTATTTATAACAGATTCTTCAATTATCGTTAGTAAATTTTCTGTAAAAACTTTTGGTGCGTCATGGTAATCTACAGATAAACGCCTTAGCAAACGTTGTTGCACAGCTGTTTCTTTCAATAACTTTTGATCTGCCAATGACTGTAGCAATGTTTTTAATTCAAAAGGACTAAGTTCGTCTTTGGAACTCATTTCGCTGTTTGAATCATGCTGATTTTCTTTTGGAAAATCATCTTTTCTGTTTAATAAAACAGAATTTGATAATGATAATGCTTCAAAAGAAGGAACGATTGTTTCAACTTCCTTGCGACTCATTTTTTTCGTTGTATTTTTAGTAAGAAAAGAAAGCTGATCACTTTTAATATTATAATTCCTATCCCTCCTCAAAGTTTTATCAAGCACAGTGTAACTTTTTGATCTTTTAAGTTCTCGATTAAGTATTATATTTCTCAGTGACTCTGCTGACATGGAACGTGGACGATTATTAAGATCCTGTTGTCCCTTGAACTTTTTATTTAAATTACAAAAATTAATGTCTTGGCTGACATTAGTTTCAGATAGTGTAGGACTTAATTGTTTTTTAACACCATCATATTCATTATTCAGATATTCATTATTAAATAAATTTATACATTTATTCAAGTCTGGTTTGATTGACAAATATGATGTTCCATCAGATACAATTAATGCATCGTCTATCAACAAAGGATGTCTGTTTTTATATCCCATATTATAACTTTTCTCAGCAATATTGCACGAATCTGAGATAAATTGCTGATTGGTTGAACTACCAGCTAGAATTACAGACTCAACACAAGATGTATTCTCCGAACAGCCATGTTTATGAAATTCATCTGATACCTGATTTGATTCATCTTTATTTATCGTTATTGTTTGACCTATAAACATGCATATTTATATATAGTATTTTTTATTTAATGTCAAATAAGTCGACACTAGTATCGTTCTGTCTTTATTTATACCCATGGAGTGCAAAGAAAGATAAAACAATTGTGTCGACTTGTGTCACTAAAAAGAAGATAAAACTTTAATTAAAAATTTGAACATATAAAATTATAATAAGGTTTACATAAACATTGATGTTTATTGGCAAGAATAGTAATGATTGTTAGGTCTGTTTTTTTCTATATCAGGACTAAAGTTCTTGCATGATTCATTTTTCTTCTTTTTCTTTTTATCTTATATTGAGAAAGAAAGGGAGAGAAAAAGACAAAACACAAACTGCAAAAACATTCATTCCTGAGATACGGAAAAAGAACAGACTTATTATATCTTTATTATTTATCAATGGTAAACAAGGATGAAATAATTCACTTGTGTTACATTATCCTTGCTGAAAAACAAAGATATAAAAATTAATTCCATTACTTTAAATACAAAGCGCCACTACAATCTGAATGTTAAGATGTTGAACTATTATAAAAATTAATTATTTTACTAAAAATTTTTTTTGAGTAAGTAAATACACGTGGTTATTGCCTTCTCATTTTTATATAGTACACTTACTGTATACTATATAAAAATAGAAAAAGGTATTAAAGACCACATATGTATATATACAGTATTTAATTACACACACAATATATACAGCATTGATAAAAAATATTAGCACTTTATTAACTAGCATTTAAAGTTTTAGATACAAATTTGCTATAAATTATCCTTTGTTTCAAGAATCTTTTAAGCCTATTTTATAATGTGCTCTTAGTTTTCTGCTTTTGTTTTTTTTTCTCCTTTGTAACCATTTTATCGAAAATTATTTCTTGCTATATATTTCTTGTTTCTTTCGAAATTCATTAACTTTTATCTCGGGTGATATAAAATAAAAAACTGGATAAAAAGCAAAAAAATAAGATGTAAATAACAGCAAAAAACAAGAAATAGGGAATAAAAAGCACATTGTAGAACAGATTTTAAACTTGTGTATAATGCCAGTAACCAATAAGTACAACAAAGTAAATAAAAGAATTCTAGAAGAATGAAAAAAATGAGTGCCTAAAATTTTTAGTCAAAACGGTATAGGATTATGTGTAGAATTACAACAGATTTTATTTATAAATGCTGACTGTAAGCACAACATATAAAGAAAACATTATCGTACTTACGAAAACTATTTAAGGAATCTGTAAAATTATGGGCACGTCTCCGTCGAATGCTCATTTTAATTTCTTAGAAAATGTCTGCTACAATAGTAATAATGTACAACAGTAATAATGTAAGAACAGAGCAATTCGCTCGAAAAGTCAGGAATTCAAGAGAACATGACACCCATAACGGCTCAAACACGCTTACATTCTACTGAAACTGAACTTGTTTTCGAATGGTCAGTGGTACCAACATATTCGATCACGTGATAATGTATTAAGCCCGGATTCTCATGCAATATATCTATGGTTTGTTCACATTAGATTTGTTCGACTTGCTTACACTTTTTACACTTAGCATCTTTGCTTTTCCTCTTTTTAGCGCCAAATATTTATCTATCTCATTTTAAGTGTAAAAAGTGTAAGCAAGTCGAACAGACCAATTGCTTGAAATCCCTAAAAATATTTGTATAAAAATATATATATATATAATAACTTAAAACGGGATATATATATATATATATATATATATATATANNNATATATATATATATATATATATATATATATA
>NW_012130568.1:0-4518 GCF_000143395.1 Atta cephalotes | reverse complement strand
AGGAGGAGGAGGAGGAGGAGGAGGAGGAGGAGAGAGAGAGAGAGAGAGAGAGAGAGAGAGAGAGAATCCGTAAAGGCGGCATTTACACGGTTTTCTTTCGCGGCTGACTGATTTATTAAAAGAAAATAAAACCTGTTTCCACAAAAATGGTCAACTGCTCTTAACGATGAAAAGAGCAGTTCTATTTTTTAGGTACACTTCAATGATCAGTCAGCAAAAAGAAGTACGGAGAGCGCTTCATTGTGAATGACTCGGTAGAATTTCGTATTTATCAGAAGTCACGTTCGTAGACATAATGTTGAGAAAGACAACTTGATCTGAAGCTTTTATTTCTGGGCATTTATGTGGCTACTCTTATATCTTCATTTGTGAAATAGTTTTCTCTCTGCTTCTCCAATAATTCACTTTTTGTCGATACGTCACTTAATGTAAGTCATTCAGAACGATTAGAAGTAAACCGTGCAAATTCGCTTTAAGAACTAGAGGCAGATCAAAGAAGCAACCAGTAGCGGAATTCTGTAACTCGTTATGTAGTTATTATATGTCCATAACGACAGTTGTGCAGCTTTTTACTATATAAGATAACTGCGCAATAGTCGTTATGAGCACATAACGATTGCATAACGAATTACAGAATTCCTACAGGCGGAATATATACAGTTGAATGAACGATCCGGCGATGTTTGGTATTTTTTTACATTAGTTCGCTACCGACTTCGTGTTTTCGCGTGCTTGCGTGTGTAAATGCGTGTCCGCTTGACTGACGGATCATTCAAGCGGGCCTTTTTCTTGCGACGAATCGGCGCGCGCGACGCGATAATGGACGCAATTGGTACCTCCGGACATGGCCCGTTTGCGATAAGGAGCTGGGCGGAATTTTGGAACGACATGATGTCGCCCATTATTTATTTTTATTTACGTGCGCGGGCCATGTTTGATAAATAAAAGAAGACGGTGGCGGTTAATATTTTTAATTGGCGTGGTAGAAAATTGGAAGATTATAGGATGACGCAGGCGGGATGTATATGCGTCGCGTGCATCATGCATCGCGCACGCATAAAAACAACCTTACAGGATTTATTAATCGAGATAACGCGTAATGTATCTGTCTCTTGTTAACCATTTAGATATTCAAATACTACGGAGAAGTCCCGTGCGCTGATCTCCAAATTTTTCAATCGCCATCATGCGGGTTCAAAAAATGTAGAGGCTACTCCCTTAATTTTACATCAAGTTTCTTGGCTGAAATTCTCTATAACTCACACGGATCTGATCTGATATCCACGAAGATCGTGCGCCCATCGTACATCGCTGATTCGTTCCGAAGGAATTCAGCCAATCCAATCGGCCGCGCGCGTTCATGGCTCGGAGAGAGATCGCTCCAATTATTTTTTATGCCACGCGACATATTTCTCAATTTAATCCGGCGCGAGAGGGTCGGGATTGCGACGCCGAGAGACGAGATAGAAAGCGCTTGTTCGTTGTGCATCCACATCGTGAGATATTTCATGCCAAAAACGAATTTGGCGAGAGTGATGTAATCGCTTAATTAACGAGCTGCGCTACTTTAACGTACTCGACATGTCTTGTCCCTGTCTCTACTTCTCTTTCTCTCTCTTTCTCGCTTTTTCTCTTTCTGTCTATCCTCTTTCGTCTTCTCTGCTCGCAAAAGGAAAAGAGAAACGGTACACGTGTAAACGTTGCGGCCGAACTTGCGTGTACGAAGCACGCTTGTATACATATGAATCAAGGCGCATCAGTGGGCATACCACAGGTGCCGAAATTTCGTTCATTTATCCTCGGCTCCCGGCCAGTTTGTTGACCGTTTACCTGCAACACCTTATACATCACAGTCGCATCGTATGTGGATATAGCGGCGCACGCGTGTGTGCGTGTGTATGCACACCGCGATTCAGCCGAGCACCCGATGGCGACGGTATGCCATCTTGTTTGCGTTGATGAATTTTTTTGGAGGAAACTCCGTGCGAACCGCGGGGATGGAATGCAAACGTCGCTCGTCCCTTTCCTTGGAAGCGCCTATCAGACGCGGCTCATTAAACGCGCTCGCTGAGCGAGCGACAATTACACGAACGAGATGCGGCATATAAATGTCTCGCGCTCGCATAAGCGAGGTGCATGGTACATGCGAGTGCTGACGTAATGATTCCTTGCATACGCAGGTAGACGATGGTTAACATTTCCAAGGCAGCTACGAACCAAATGAAATGCAGTGTTTATCCCGCCGAAATGCTCGTACTTGTGTGATATTCTCGTACTTAATGTCCTATTAATAAATTTTCAAATTCATTCATAATAACTGATTTCCTTCGATTTGATAATTATTAAATATTATAATATGACAATCAATGCATTGTATTTTGATAAAAAAAACTGATTTATCAAAAAATTGTCATTAAAAATGACGGTTAATTAACAGAATAATCGGTATTGTTCGCATTATAGATCGATGTGTTTCATTATGCTGTGCGCATTGTACATGCAGCGCAATTGAAATTTTATGGGCGTTAAATTAGGCGGGAATTATTCGGCTACGAGAGAAAAAGCGTAAATTGTTCTCGCCATTATTCGTTCGCGATTGCAGATAAAAAGATTATGCTCACCCGATGGAACTCCACCTCAACTAAGCCATCGCGTCGGCGACTTTAATAAGGAAATAAGCGGAAAGACGAAAGTTCGAAGGTATAAGAGAGGAGAGAAGAGGCCCGTTAATGATTTACCGCAGCTTTATAACCGCGAATTCACCGCGCACCGCCGCCACAGATGCAGGAGAGAAACTCGTCGGAAGGAAAAGAAAAGAGGAAAGGAAAAGAGAGAGGACTACGCGCCACGCCCCCGACTTCTCATCTTTTACGCGTCTCATCTCATGACGTTGGTACGTGAGGGCCCTTTTGAGCCGGGCCCTAAACGCCCCGTACGACGACGACGAGGAGCGTTTTCGGGAACCCTTTTTCCCCCTTTTTGTTCCCTGGAATGTGTTAACCCTGAAGCGAGGCTCGCGTTCGGAGCACGATATATCTGCCGGAGATTTAACTCTGGGATTACTTTTCAAGAACCTTTTCGGAGCAACGAGAATATGGAGAGCGATAACTTTACACTTTGAATGTTCTTATTGCTTTTAACGGTAATTATAGTATTAACTGAATCCACTTTTAATGCTCGCATTAAATGAGGCGTGCCACGGCAAAATGTTATAAGTACCAAAATTATAAAAATGCGTTTCATTATATGAATGGGTTATATGAGAATGCTATGTACTATCTTCTATCACATATACATTATTTGATTTGGAAAGTGCTGCTACAAGCGAAGAAAAATCAATAGAGTAATTCAAAATGTTGTAAGTCCATTATGGAATTGGCATATAAATTTTGTAATTTTTTTACTTGGACTTACTACGTCTTTTTTACAAATTTACATTTTTATTTGGATTTATAATTATTTGAAATTTTCTGAATTTAATTAGAATAACTTAATTAAAAATTTTTGCAGACTGATTTCTCAAATCATTAATTATTAATTTTTTATAATATTTTTGAAGTAATACTTTTCAAGAAAACAAGTTTTCTTTTTCTACTGAAAAATTTAAGAAATGGCACTTAACAACATTTTATCTTAATCTTAAATGTACAATTTATTGGCGAGTGTTTAATTAAATTAAAAATATGAGAATTCAGAGATATAATTTTTGTTAAGAATATAATCATAAAATTTAACAACTTTACTCTTTGGCACCAAAAGATTGCTATCTTGGATGCTATCGCGATATATGATAAATGATCCAACATGTTTGAAAATAAGCAATCCCCGTTATGATGAGTGAAAAGTATCAGATATATTCGGACAAGCGGTCTATTTTAAGGATCATTATTTCCGGATCGGTTTACCACTATTCATTAACGTCAAGCTTTCCACGCAATCCGAGCCGACGCGTACAAACCGCTTGAGCCACCAGCTGCGTGTTTACACGCGTAAAGGTGCTCTCAGATAATTATTTTTCCTAGCTGCCTCAACGCACCATGTTAATTACTTTACAGTGCCCGTAAAGCGAGGCATGGACAAAGTTCGACATTATTACATCGTAAATATAGCAAACACGTCAATGATAATTAATTAAGAGGAGAAAGAATGTTATTTTTACTTAACTGCTGCAACATATTTTAAAAATAAAAAGAATAAAGTAAGAATATACACTGAACATAGATAGAAAAAATATAATATTAAAGTAATTAAATTAAGTAATAGATCCATATAATATTGAATTAATAGTTAGCTCGCAAATTCAAAAATATCTTTTCCAATATATCAAATATTTTATTTATCTTACATATAGACAAGCCATTCTAAAATTAATATATACATTCACATGACGGAGGAAATCTCTCAAGAAATACTGACCATTTCTCCAATAAATCCTCTCCGTAAAACATTGGAAAAAATATTTTTTTAACCAATATATATATATATATATATATATATATATATATATATATATATATA
>NW_012130567.1:0-4529 GCF_000143395.1 Atta cephalotes | reverse complement strand
ACTACATATATATATATATATATATATATATATATATACACATAACTTTGTCATACATTTGCTAAGCAAAAATTCGACTTCTGATGTATTCAAATGTCCATCGAATTACCGATAAATTGCTGTTTTTAATATCGGATCCATTTCTTCTTCATATAAATTAATATTAATATATAATTATAAAGCATTATAATTTCTTAGAAATATGATTATTATATTCATATATTACATATTGTACGCGTAAACATATATACTAATAATAAACGCGTTAATATATAAACTAAATTAAAAAAAACAATATAAAGGATACATATCCAAAAATATCCAAAAATACGTTTGTTAATTATATCAAACGCTTTCAAATTTTGCGTTTTCGCCGGCTTTATAACCATGTTTGCAACTTATTAAAAAATATTATATTATTCTCTTTCTCTCATTTCCCTAATATATATTCCCTAATATATATCCCTAATATAATCGTATACTAAAAACATACAATCTTCGTGTCCAACATATATATTCAAAAATTACAATGCAACTGTAAACTTATATAGGTCACACTACTATATCTAACTGATAAAAAAGATCAATTGTAACTAGAATACGCAGCTCCTTTAATACGTTGCAGTACTGTTCCTCCTATATATTTCGCTATGTAAAGCTATTAACACAGTTATTCAGTAGAATTTATTATAATTGTGAAACGACTAATATGAATGCCTTGAACGCTCTATAACTGTCATCGCAATAATATCAAATATCGCGTTAATTAAGCAACAACTTTAAAACAGAAGACACTGTATTCTTCGAACATCACTTTCCGATTGATTGACTAACCGCTATCCTTAGACGAGCTGTCCATCGAGGAATCATCAAAGCGATAATCATCGTCATCGTATCGATTTCAATCCTCGTATCCGTAAGGCCTATAAAGATCCTAAAAAAAAACATGATAGAACAGTCAATTTTTCGATATCGACAAAAATGCCCGATATGTATAACACACATAATGACTCTCTCTCTGATGGATAAGACTCAATAATTCCCAACAATAATCATCCAATGAATCTTGCTTCTTTGTATTGGACTTGACACACTTGTGAAAAAAAAAACAGAGCATGTGAATATATGTTTATCGAATTATATGTTTATCATATGTTTATCGAAATTAGTCTACTTAGTTTTTCTTATTTCAGGAATGCGCGCGCGTAAAAAATTATTGTTAAATATGATAAAATAAAGAGAAATACAAAATAGAAGACATTATGGAAAGATGATTTTTGTTTTTACGTACATTCGTGAATGATTTTATCGGAAGTTCTCTACACGAAAGTACTCATATCTTAACATCGTGATCTAATCCACTTGTCGCGAGGATGGGAATATGCGGGTGTCCCTCTAAGTAATTTACCTATAAATTAAATTTTAAAAAAGACCATATTTTCTTTCTACACTGCAAAAGAAAAATTTGTTTTTCATCGGATTTAGTGTGGAAATTCACAACTCCTTACTTATCTCCTGCCATCCACTGTACAATGGCTTCTGTATTTTTATCAAATGAATATATCGCAATTAGATCCAGATGCAACATACTCGCTTTTAGGATCGAAAAAATTGATTCCCTTTACTGCAATCAAATGACACAAATATCAAATACTAAATCAAAATTACTGTCCCGAATTAAAAGAGATATGTTATACAGAATGATTTCCAGAAAGAAATTTCAACACAAAAAACAAATTAAAGTTTCACTGAATCTTGTTACTGTTAATTTTTCTCTATTGAAACGCACACAAAGAAAAGAGATAAAAAAATCAAGAATGGAAAATATAGAATACCATAATGTAATTGCATATTACGTACTAGTTGCACAATTTCTGTGACCCTGATATTTATGAGCATAATCTACATGTAAAGACATTAATCTATCAAATAGGTAGATGTCTTCGTCACTGTATAATGCGAGAATTTCTGTTCCATTGTGATTATATATAGCATGCGTTACATATGTGTGTGCTTATTCCCTGTCTGAGACATTTAAATTACTTGTAAAATTAAACACATGTAGAGAAAAACAAGCCACACTATTCTATTGTATTAAATATTGATAAAACTTTTTCATTAACAGGATTGTAATATATATGCTGTACCAAGTGATCGAGGCACAGCTTATAAAGCGGCATCAAAATTTTTCGCCGATCATATACTCTCATATAATAACCGACACAAAATTTATTACTATTAAAAGGATTAGAATGTATACTGAACAGTTGCACTTCTAACGAACCTTCCTTTACTATAAGTAATTTGAGGATAAAGAAATATATATATATTATACGAAAAATTAACATATGTAAAAATACTGTGACCTATAAACTGATGAATAGAAAATAAACATATATTTAAATTTTTTAAACATAATGACTTACTCGTTTGATTTGCTCTCCCGAATATCTATGGAGAATACCCTTGCATCTTCTCCAGCAGAAAAGATTACATGTGATGTTTCACAGGATACACATTCAATTTGTGCGATGATTTATTTACGATGCGATGTTTACGATGCAATTTCTTCGATGTGTCGTTCAAGATCTTGCAACCGTTTATAGAACAAGTGACTATATTAACATACTCTATGTCTAACGGCAACCATTTAACCTAAATGATTAAATTAGAAAAATAAGAAAGATAAATATATAATTACATAGAATAGTAATAAACCTTTATAATTGATAAAACATTTTAATCGCAATAATTAATTATAAGTATATATAAATACATGATAAGTATATATAAATACTTGATACACACTACTTATATGACCACATAAATTAGTGACGTTTTTTTCCTACAGCTCAATCTTAAATAATAACTGCTAAATCATCAGAAGCATTGGCTAATAAATTTCCTTTTTGAATGAAATTTAAGACATTTATATCTAATCAAAATAAAGAATCAAATATTAATATCATCAAATATTAATATCATTAAATATTACCACTAAATAATCAAAAGTAGCTTAGCAATAATCCCATAATAATAAAACATCGTATAGCTCAATGCGCAGCGTTTCAAGAATAATTTACCCGTTGCTCGTTAAGATTATATATAAGCTCAAGTCACTCTACTGCATGTAAAGAACCATAGAACCTTCTTTGGCATAACGGATTGCTACTTATTTGTCACTTACCGATTTATCACTTTCGGTACAATACGCCAATTAGGAAGTGGTTTCTCTATTTTAAGCAATGAGGTATTTCTTCGTCCTTGTCCTCGTCCCCTCATCCTCATCATCTTCAATCCATTCACATTTAGCTATCCACAAAAATTCAATCTAGTCTGCTGTCCAGAATTTAAAATTTTATATCTTACCAAACAAATAGAGCAAACATTAAAAAAGTATAAAATACCTCTTTCGTCTTTATTATCAGTATTATCATATATAATTATTTAACATTATTAATATATTTTTGTGATCTTATGTATATATATCATTCAACGAGACTTTTTAAACATAATTATAGATATCATAAAATTATAATTAATAAATGTACATATATAACCAAAATTTTATATATAAGAAAATAATTACCTTATTTGCATCAGGAATGGAAGCTTCTCTTGTTATTTCATTAGACAAGATATTATTATCTTCATTATTGCTTATTTTGTCTCTTACGATAATTTTGCTGTTTCACTTTTGATTTATTCCTTTGAAATGTCACTGAAATATCATCATTTACGTTTCCAGCACTAGCGTTACATGCACTCTTATTTAATTTCTGCTGCTTACTAGAATCTTCGTCTAAGCTATTTGATTCTATCGACATGCCATTACCGACATGTATTTGATCTTTAGAAATATTTATTTTGAGTTTGTTCAGATCTGTGTATAATGCGTTTGCTTCGTTAATACAAGAAGATGGAATATTGTCTTGCAAAATAGTCGCTTCTGATAAATGAACTGAATTAAAATTGGTAGCATATAAGATTTATTTTAATACATAGTTTTGTCGCACTTATCAGTTGTTTTCTTAATCTCGTCTTCTGTAGAAAGTTCCATAGGCTCGCTCGTTTGTTTGTTCATTTTGCATAAATCCACGAGATTGTTATCAAATCCAGTTATATGATTAGAGTCTTTTGACACTGCTGTTGGACGAGAACTGTCTACATTCCTTAAAATGATTGAATTTTCTAAAGAGTTTTATTGCACTTTCCTAGATTTCTCAGAATCCTTGGTGTCAGGAAATTTTACCTCAAAATCATTACCTCAACATGTATCTTATTTTCAGAATTCATTTTATTTTCGAGATTTTAGATGTATTCCTTTTATTCAGAGTGTCTGCAATCATCCCTTCAAAAAAGGCACAAATCTGCAGTTACATGTCCAACGTTTATCTAAAAAGTGATGATTATAAAAATTCATATAAATAACGTGAAATCTCTTTTATAAATATTATACTATATTTATTATATATACATACATACATACATATATATATATATATATATATATATATATATAGTATATA
>NW_012130566.1:8762-10476 GCF_000143395.1 Atta cephalotes | reverse complement strand
TATATATATATATATATATATATATATATATATTGTATATAAATTCTTCCTGTATAAGTGGCCACCCCTTTTTATGTCATAAATTGATGTCCAAATTCTAAGCAGAATCGCAAAGTTCATAACATATTTTTGTAAAACATTTTTACAGACAGCTTTTTATTAGCCATAAAATTAACAAGAAATCGTAAATAATTTTGAATAATCATTATTTACGATACATATGCATAAAATTAGGAAATTACTTATAAATTCTAACAAGTTTTATGAAAACACGTTACGGGAACATCTTACGATTTTGCTTAAAATTGACTGATAAGATAGACTATCAACTTAAATGACTATTACTGACTGTTACTGAACTGTACTATAAGTACAGTTCAGTGATCACTGAGAAAAATTATTCATGTCAGGAAACGGAAAGATATGCATATAATTTTTGCACAATAAAGTAAATATTTCGATATGATAAGTTATTGTGTCTTCTAAGTAGAATCGTAAGATTCGTAACGTATTCTCGTAAAACTTGTTAAAACTTATAAGTAATTTCCTAATTTTATGCGTATGTAAGACATACGATTATTCGAAAATATCTATGATTTTTTGTAAATTTTATGACTAGTAAGAAGCTGTCTGTAAAAATATTGTATAAAGATACAAGCATTTAAAAATTCTTACAAGTCTTACAAGAATATGTTATGAGCCTTGTAATTCTCTGCTTAGAATTTAGGCATTAATTTTCGACATAACTGGTTACTTATATGGAGAAAATTTATATACCACGGGATACCAGGGATGAAAAGTAATGCCCATATGAGAGTGCAGATTAAAGACCATGATACATAGAAAAACTAAGGCTGAAGCAATAAGTCTAATTGTTTTATTTTTTTTACAACATTTTACTGGACATTGCCAGATTTGACTGGTCTCGGTGCAGCATAAAAAAAGAACTAAAAAAAAAGTAAACAATAAAATTGGAAACAAGAGCATTTATATTAAATACATTACTTTAAATGCGAAGCGCCACCACGATCTGAATGTTAAGATATTGAACTATTATATATATTCATATAAATGAATTAATTTCAGAAATAATAATTGCCGTAATAATAATTCAGAAATAATAATACCGATATGGTATCAGACTTTCAACGCAATCAATCTGAAATATTAATAATCCCCCCAAATTTCTCAAATTTAATCTTAAAAAACTGTAATAAATTTATTGCGAAAAATATTGCCTCAGCTGAGAGTCGAAACCGGATCTCTTGCGCTTGCATTCCATGCGAGCGTCCTAAGTCTTTAGACTACAGAGACTTCAGATTGATTGCATTGAAAGTCCAACGTATTTAAAGTAATTACATGTAAAAGAAATAAAATCTTATATTATAGTTATGTATTACTTTTTTATAATATAAATAATAGAAATATAAAATAAATATAAAATAAATATATACAAATAATTATATACAAATATAAAATAGATATATACAAAAAAACGTTATTTTATCTCTGCCTTTCCTTTATTTCCATACAGTCTATCCCAATATAAGATGTGCTCCAAAATTTAATAAATTGCCAGTACTAAAAATGATAGTTTATGTTACGTGCACTATAGATTTTCACTAGCAAATTTTGGAACATAGCTATAATAATTATAATGCACACGTGCGTGTAAGATGTATATATATATATATATATATATATATATATATAT
>NW_012130566.1:0-2820 GCF_000143395.1 Atta cephalotes | reverse complement strand
TTTCTATGGGGTTATGTTGACAGATGCCCAAGTTTATTGTATGACATCTATGGTCTATTTATTTCGACCACCACTTACCGCTAAAGCCATCTATAGGAAAACGGCGAAAGCAAAGTTGTACACCTAATATAAGCAGTAAACGTGTGAGCATATTATACATGCAATATTTCGCTTATAGGTACGTTTTAAACCATTATAAAAAACAAGATATTTGTTCATGTGATATTATTATTACATTATTATATTATTATATATCATTATATTTATGCTTTAAAGACCTTTAGTAGGAGAAAAAAGATGGGAAGGCAGAGAGAACTTAAAACAAAAAATTTAATTTATTCAAAATGAAATTAATACAATAGGTGTAATATTAAAAGAAGTAACCAAGATAGTAATGTCAAACTATATCAATCACATGTTAACACGACAATATTCCTTCAATACTTTTAAATAAATTATTACTTTTAAATAAATCACTTATCAAATAATTACTTAAATTTTAATTTGTTTCATAGGACAATTGAAATCAAAATTAATTTTTTTATGATATCATAGATAGCGTGAAAGAAGATAAACAATCATCTTTTCATTTCCGCATAAATGCAGAACTAAAAATTAATTCTTCGGAAAGAATTCTTTCCCAAAATATCGATATAATAGTTTGGTGGAAATGCAATTGTACGAGATTTTCAATACTGACAGCAATTGTAAAATAATGTGTTTTGGAAATATACAGGATGAATCCAACTTATGGCCTCACCCGTCTTGAACAGGTAGAGCGGATTAAACTGAATCGAAAAGTTCTTTACCATTTTGCAATTATTAACGAGATATTAATATTTAAAGATAGTCGAATACACGTGTTCCTGACTTACTATTGCCGAAGGTCCATCGAGCTCATAGCGCGCGGGCTGCGAGGAGCGGGGATGGTCTAGCAGGCGCGCCATACTGTTCGAGCTTAGAGAGGCGGTGAGCGGGGAGCTTGCTCCACTATCTGCGCGCCAAGCTATAGATGGCGGATACCTATTCGGCGCTTTAGAAATAATGTCTCGATAGTGAAAATTAGAAAATAATCAAGAACAGTTCGAAAAAACTCAGTTTAGTTCGTGCTTCTGAAGCATGCACATGTACATGTACATACAGAAAAATGTTACATTAATATTTATTTGTTTCAAGTAAATAATAAAAGTATTTTTAAATTATATTTTCAAGAAAATATTCTTTATAATGATATAATCGTTACTCAAAAGAAAAAAATTAAAAATTGTGTTCTCTTTTAGTACTAGAATGATATTTTTCTGTATTTTTCTACACGACCATGGAAGTTCGGATATCCGCATAAATTTCATCAAATGATCATGTAAAAAATTAAGACATAAAACAGCAATTGTATTAATTTTTGAAATATATTTTAGATCACTTGTATACATACTAGCAATTGTAAAAGTTTTATAAATTATTTTTAATTTTATGTGTTAAAATTAATTTATAAAGCTTTTATTAATCTATCCCCCATTTATGGGGATAGACTGACAACATAGCATGAGCCCATATTTGTGTTCTTTGATCGAATTTTTGAAATTTATTAATTGTATCAATGTTGTACGAACTAAACACAACACTTTTTGACATACAAAATTAAAATTAATTTATAAAGCTTTTGCATTGTTAATATGTATTGTATATAAGCCATTCCAAATATATTTAAAAAATAATACAACTGCTATTTTATAAAGTCTTAATTTTTTAAATGATCTATCGTTAAAATTATGGAAGTGTCTGAACTTCCATGAGCGGTAATGTACGTACACGAATAATAATCGGCGCATACAGAGAAAGGTTCCTTCCATTCAAATAAATGTGTCTTTTCTGTTAAAGAAAAAATTGACTGATTTGCTCTCAAAGAAACATCTTGACTCGCGATCTAGGGAAAGGTTTCTTTGATTTAAAGAAATGTTGCTTTGCCGTACGAAAAAATTTCATTTGAACATAATGTTTTTAATCAAATGAAAAATTTATTTGATTTAAAAAAATGATATTTCAATTAAAGAAATGATGTTGAAATCGAAGAAATCTTTCTTTGGATATGTGTGATATAGACTCGCTAATCAAGAAATAATTTCTTTTGTTATTTTTGTGGCAAGAAACTGATAAAATGCTATTATTTCTACATCACTTTGCAGTAGATAGCATGGCGCATTTATTTTAAAGTGATATCCCCAGTAAGTCTAATCCATTTTTGCATTTTAATGGAGAGAGAATTGTTCGAAGTGCTTTTCTCGTTCTCGTAACCAGATTTCGTCTCTTCAGGTAATGTTGCGCGTCGCGTGGTAGCCATTTCTGGCGTAATGGTATTAAAAGCTGCGAGAATTGCTTTTCGCATCTCTGCTTCAGTATCAGGGCAAATATGCTCGACTAAATCTTTGATGTGACCACGAAATAGTCGAGCACGTTAAAATCCGGCGCTCACGCCGGCCAAATGATTGGGCCACCTCGATCCATCCTCCTGTCCGGATAGCGCGTGTCTAACACATTGCATATCCGCCGCAAAAAATGCGCAGGAGCTCCGTCATGTTAGAAAATGAATTCCTCCCGTTCGCGAAGAGGAATGTCTTCGAAAAGGGCAACTCATTTTTCAAAAAGTCGATGTATATCTTTTCCGTTAGACATGGTGAGAGAAAGAAGGGACCGATCTGAAAATCGCAAGAGTGTGACTTTAAAAAGTGTGTGTGTGTGTGTGTGTGTGTGTGTGTGTGTGTGTGTGTGTGTGTGTGTGTGTGTGTGTGTGTGTGTGTGTGTGTGTGTGTGTGTGTGTGTGTG
>NW_012130565.1:0-4536 GCF_000143395.1 Atta cephalotes | reverse complement strand
ATATATATACCTATATTTAATTTTATATATATATACGTATTTGTTAATTGGAGATCTAATTATAAGGTGTACAATTTTGCTTCCGCCGTTTTTTTTCCGAAATTGGAGGCTTTATTATAAATGTAAAAAACTGGTTATACATTTATGATTCAAAGTATTGTCCATCGCTGGCCATTACTTTCTTCCATCTTTCGGATAGTGTACGAATCCCGCGTCGAAAAAACTGGTCATCTTTTGAAGCTATCCACGAATCCAATAGAAAGTGCTGATCAGCCAGGCCGTGTGCCATTGATCGAAACAAGTGATAGTCAGAGGGAGAATACGGCGAGTGGGGTAGGACTTTCCATTTCAACGTTTCCAAATATGTCTTGACCACTTTCGGTAACATGGGGTCGAGCATTGTCATGCTGCAAAATCACTTTATCATGTCTCTCTTTGTATTGCGGCCGTTTGTCTTTCAATGCTCGGCTCAAACGCATCAATTGCGTTCGATATTGATCGCCTGTGATTGTTTCAGTCGGTTTTAAAAGTTCATAATACACTACGCCGAGCTGGTCCCACCAAATACAGAGCATGACCTTGGAGCCATGAATATTCGGTTTGGCCGTCGACGTGGAAGCATGGCCGGGAACTCCCCATGATTTTCTGCGCTTGGGATTATCGTAATGAACCCATTTTTTGTCCCCAGTCACAATGCGATGCAGAAATCCCTTCCGTCTTTGCCTTTCAAGCAGCTGTTCGCAAGCAAACAAACGCCGTTCAACATCTCTCGGCTTCAATTCGTACGGCACCCAATTTCCTTGCTTCTGAATCCCATGACTTTGAGGCGTTTTGAAATGGCTTGTTGAGTCACTCCCAACGATCGTGCCAATTCTTCTTGATTTTGACACGAGTTTTGCTCAAGTAATGCCTCCAATTCTGCATCTTCGAAAACCTTCTCTCTTCCACCGCTATGTCGGTCTTCGATGTCAAAATCACCGTTCTTGAAGCATTGAAACCACTCACGACACGTTCTTTCACTAATAGCGGCCTCACCATAAGTATTTGAGAGCATTCGATGAGCCTCAGCCGCAGATTTCTTCATATTGAAGCAAAAAATTAAAACCTCCCGCAAACGAGAATTTGGCTCGTAAACTGATATTTTCAATCGAGAATAACTTTATGATGCAGACACAAATCGACTAATGTTTCTATGGGGTTATGTTGACAGATGCCCCAAGTTTATTGTATGACGTCTATTTATTTCGACCACCACTTACCGCTAAAGTCATCTATAGAAAAACGGCGGAAGCAAAGTTGTATACCTAATAACATATTAAATAATAAATTAATTTTAGATTTACACTTTGGAATACATCTTAAAATTAAAAGTTATCCGCATTATTCGTTATTAACAGATATAATGGAAGGTACTTAGTAACTAACGAAGTGAGTGGTGTGAACGTGCGGTGTATGTGTGTGAGTGAGTGTGCGCGAAACATTAATGCGGACCTAAAATGTTAAAGAGAAAAAAGGTGAAATTAGGCGTGAGGCTGTGCGTGCGTGCGTGCGTGCGTGCTGTGTGTGTGCGTGCGTGCGTGCGTGCGTGCGTGTGTGTGTGTGTGTGTGTGTGTGTGTGTGTGTGTGTGTGTGTGTGTGTGTGTGTGTGTGTGTGGTGGTGGTGTGTGTGGTGGTGTGTGTGTGTGTGTGTGTGTGTGTGTGTGTGTGTGTGTGTGTGTGTGTGTGCGCGTGCGCGTGTGCGTGTTAATATTTTAAATTTCGTGTTCTATTACAATAAAAAGTATCTAAAACGCAGTATTTCGTAGCTGTGACAAATTTCTTAATCTGAATAAACGTCTTTAACGATGGATTTTCTGATATCTGGATATGGCCAATATCATCCTGGCATGTACTAATCAATATTCAGGATTATGTTATCCATTACTTTACTTGCAGCAGCGAGTTCGAATGATAACTTTCCCACCCAAACAGGCAATCGCAAATTTCGCCGGTTTGAGTGTGGATCTTACCAAGCTAACGCGTTAGCATCGGTGACATCACAATCACAAATCAAAATGGTGGTGATTACTTCTAGTTGGTCGTGATTGGTTAACGAAAATACGCCTAAAGTGTCGCATATAATGTTCATCGCCAGCGCTTTTCAACTCCAACGCTATTGGATCCATCATATTAGAGTTTTAAAAAACGTTTTTAAAAAAATATATGCATGTACGAATAATTTGAAGCATTGAATGTTTATTTTTGTTGCGCTGATTTTTGGGTACGCAAGTGATCTGATTGACATAAAACGACTCATACATATAAAATGTTCCATTTTAATTGCTCCAAGCAAATATCTTGAAAAATACGTAAAATATGAAAAAAATATTTCGACGAAAGCGAAACGGTTTTAAGGGGAACGTATTTTGGTTATATTGTTTTTCTTTTAGATGGAGGTATTAAAAAGATATCACCTCCACTTTTTAAAATGGAATTATATGATTTTTTACATAATATGATTCCTCTCATCATTCTGTAAATAAGAATGTTAAGATAGAGATGTAAAAAAATCAGTAGTTTATGAAATATATTATATTTTATTCTAGCACATATTTGTGGCACATTATGGCATAAAATTCCTGATAGCAAAATATTAGTAATTTGAGCGCAAATTGGCAGCAAACTTGATCAGATTTTGATATCAAAAACCATAATCATCTGTGTCCGCATTTGACTATAGATTTGTCGATAAAATCTGCTGACGTGCTTTGTTGACAAAAACCGAGCAGAATCTGTTGACATAATCTGATATACAGGGTGTCTCTTAAGAAGGGTCGGAATCATATTGGGGGCGGAGAATAGATCAAAGGGAACAAAAAATTCTTATACTATTTTGAGATTTTTACTCGCTGTAGTTTTCGAATTAGAAAAGAAATTAGAAGAAATTAGAAAAGAAAGAAGGTCTAAACCAATATGCGATTAAGTCGTGCCACAAATTCATAGGACGGCCCACACGAGTGGCGGCAGCGGCGGCGCGCAGGGAAAGGGAAGTAGCGCTTCGTTATCTAGCACAGCCTGATATGGCCTATGTGTTTCGCCGCATCGCGCCTACACTATTCAAAAATGTTATTTTAGTGAAGTTTTTTTTATCAATCATATTATTTAGCACGATTAAATACATTTTAATACAATTATAGATATGTTAAACAATGTAATTAATTAGAGCATGCAAAGCGTATGCTTCGTCGCGATACCTTTCTTGCTTTATTATATGATGTTTCTATTTAATTACGCTTCGAAACTCACTTTGTCGGCGTTATCGCGTCGTTTTACGCTATATTTAATCGGAGTTTTATTTTTTGATATGTTAATGCATGTATTCTTGAAATTATAATATAAGCTCGCATAGATAGCCGCTACATTTTTTTATAAATCAGATGTAATTTTTCTATATATGTATAATGATGCATTTGACTGAGATTTTTTTTCATATGTTTCTTGTTTCACACGTTTAACAAGTTTGTACACTATTGTACACAAAAATGTTCTTAAATTTTATTAAGTTTAATGTTCACTGACGAATAAAATTTATTTTCTGTCACTAAAAAGATTATTTATGTATTATACGTTTATGAGATGTTTAAGTTTGTAGTAAACTGAAAATGTAGTAAACTTAAATGTATTGAAAAACACTAATTGAAAATTGAGTGTTTTAGTTTATTTATGTTTTATTTTCATTAAACTATCAAATTTAATGCCCATCGTTATATTAAAAAAATTCGTTATATTAAAAAAATCTGTAACAAAGAAAGAAACTCAACTGTCTCTGTCTGATTTTAATGAGTATGTTATTCTCCAGACAAAAATAAGCGACACGCGTTTTTTTTTATATGTGCTCATACGTACTTTTAAAGGGTGAAACATTCCTTGGAAAAAAAAAATGATTTTTTCTCTTTTGTTGTGAATATCATTGAAAAAATCGGAAAAAAAAATTTTCTTTCGAAGCGAATGTCGCTGAAACTGTAAGAAATAGAAAAAAATTTTCAGAAAATAGAATGGCGTCGTATAATAAAGTAAGCGGAAAGGTATCGCGACGATCAGCATACGCTTTGCGTAATGCATGCTCTAATTAATTACATCGCTTAACATATCTATAATTGTATTAAAAAAATACATTTAATCGTGCTAAATAACGTGATTGATAAGAAAAACTTCACTAAAATAACATTTTTGGATAGTGTAGGCGCGATGCGGCGAAACTCAGGATCGCCATGCCAGGCTGTGCTAGGCAACGAAGCGCTACTTCCCTCTCCCTGCGCGCTGCCGCTGCCGCCACTCGAGTGTGGACCGTCCTACGAATTCGCGCGGCGCGGCTTAACCGCATATTGGCTTAGACATTTCCTTTTCTAATTCAAAAACTACAGCGAGATCTCAAAATAGTATAAGAATTTTTTGTTCCCTTTGATCCATTCTCCGCCCCCAATGTGGCTCCAACCCATCTTAAGAGACACTCTGTATATATATATATATATATATATATATATATATATATATATA
>NW_012130564.1:0-4538 GCF_000143395.1 Atta cephalotes | reverse complement strand
GTCTGTCTGTCTGTCTGTCTGGCTGTCTGTCTGTCTGTCTGTCTGTCTGTCTCTTTCTCGACTCTTCTTAACGTTTGACAGATCACAGCTGTGCGACCTTATCGATGCCGATGAAAACTTTTCACCGTCAAGCCGTACCATAGTCGTGTGCGAACTTTTCGCCTTCGTCAATAATCTCGATGACATCGTGGTGACCTCGACCGCACACACGGTCTCTGGCTTTTTCTTTCTTTCTCACTCCTGTCTTGGCTTACGCTTTTGCATTCGCGGTGATTTTTCATTCAAGCTGTTTCACGCGCACAACGAATTGCTGACCGGCACAAAGAGTAATTTTATTTGTCAGATTTATTCCGAGTCTTTTTCAACGTTTACTAGTCATCGTACTGGCGAAGAAACAGGTAGGAATGTCAGAACATCTGTTGTGTATCTTCAGTGCATAAAGATAGACGTTTAATCTTGCGAATTACGTCACGCTCACATCTCGAATTTTATGTGCGATTTTATATGCGCATTCTACATGATATTAAATACGAGAAAGAGAGAATTATATTAACTGTTATATATTTAGAGTCTTTATGACTTTGTGAGAAAAGCCAGTGTCATGTCTAGAGATTTCAAACTCGAGAACCGTCGAGACACGACAGTTTTTATATCCATCGTAACAATCTTATTTTCATCAATTTAGACGAACCGAGAAGCATAACTTGACTGTCGTAATGGCGCGGAAATAAAAGGTCTGGTTTGCGGGGAGTATGATAAAACTGAAAATCGTAGGGATTTTCTTGGATAATCGCGCGCCGAAGCTCGTCCTTCTTTTCACAGGCACGAAAGTTTTCCTTCTTTGTCAATAATCTCGACGAATTTCGACCGACACCCGAGAATCTCTTATTTCCTCGCCATTGAAGCTTCTCTTGGTTAACGGCTGTCTTCGGCGGAGCACGCGTCTCGTACTCGTACACACAAATTCGCTTGTAAATTTTATCTCTTTCTCTTCTCTTTTTATCCTGGCATTTTCCTCCTTGCAACGGCGTTCCGTTTACCCCATTTGAGCGGCGGAACGTCGCTGATGAATAATTCCTGACGAAAACATTATCAATGCATCGCACGAGATCACGAAGGATCGATTGCAAAATCGAATAAGGAGTAGCTACTTTTATGGTGATGATTAAAAAATAATATAACACATATATAGTGTGTGTAATATATGGTAAAAAATTTTATGTTAAAAATGATCTACTCAAGTTCTTGTTAAAATTTTGTTTTTTAATATATGAGAGTTAATTAAATATAATGTGATTGTATTATTTGAATATTTTATGTTAAATTGATATTCCACATTTCTTAGTGTTAAAATAATATAATTTATCAGTAAATGAACAAATGACAAAAATATTTTGAAAATGTAAATTCTAAGATACATGAATGAAATATGTTAATTTGACATACTATAAATGTTAAATTTATTGAAACGTATTGATTATTATAAATGTTAATTTTAATGAAGAAATATGATTGCTTATAAATTACATCAATGTATTATGTTTTTGTATTAATTTTTTATATAATATCTGTGTTACTTTATAATATATTCATCTTGTATTAAATTAATACAAAAATTTGAATGGACTATGTGAGACACGTGAAATGAGTTAAATCTCATAAATTTTTTATTGGTGTAATATAGATATAAACCATAAATATCTATGTTACAATCAAAGATATCTAACTCATTGAAGAATAATTTGGCATTGAAGAATAATTTTTGACGTTGGAAATTATTTACTTCAAGTTAGTTCAAATAACAAATAAGTTTCCCAATGAAACTCAATCCTCAGTTGAACGATTTTCCTTTACATTTCGATGGATTATTCGTATCTTAATTTTAATCACTTTTACAAATATACAAAAATTATTAAGTGATTTTTACATATACTTAAACATCTTTAAAATATATATATAAAGTTGTGCATTAAAAAAAAGGAAAAGAATGAAGATTATTATTTAGCGAAGTGTTTCTAGTATTTAAAAGAAAAGAAACGCGCAAGGACACGAACGATTGTGCTAAGAATTATATTAATTTACATTAAAAATTATTATTTATCGTATAAAGAACGTATTTTCTCGTAGATTGCTTCTTCGTTGAAAACTCAGTTTCTCTCTTCGTAAATTTGTGCGTTGCGATACAATTGTGAAAGCGCACGATACACCGAGATTACAGTTGAGAATTATATACTAGAGCGCTATCGCGTCGCAATTGCTCTAATATTCCCGCTGTGCGATACATTTAATGACCGTTTGTGGATCCGTTCGATAGGGGAGTGAGAACCCCGACGAGACGGCGGAATTTCCGTTGTTCCAAGCACCATAATTGAGAGAACGAGCGCTTCAGCGATGCTAATTCCGCGAGTTGCTAACAAAACAATTTAACACGGTTCATACATAAATCATCGCCAGCAGATAAAAGTTTTCTTCACTACAGGCGGACAGCTACGGGCTTGAAAGGACCCGTCGCGTCCTTCGATGTATCTCGCCGTCATTTTCGCTTGGCGAAGGAGAGAGAGTTGAAGCTTTTCCAGGCGCGCACAGCCCGGTTCCTTCAGCCCCTTGCTGACACTCTAAATCTCGTTTGGAAATCTCGCTTCTTCGATAATCCATTCCCGGGCGTTTGCCCCTTCCTCGGCTTTCCTCTCGGTTCCGGTCTGAATTGTGCGCGCGCGCGCGCGACGTTCCTTGCAACGCGACATTTTCCTCCGACTGCATAGGGAATAATAAATGCGTCTTAATGAGACGCGAAGCCAAGACCAATGAAACGCGTTGGGTATAAGATATAAATCTCTAATATAACGGAAATTGTTAGTTAAAACAGAGAGCGGGGTTAGTTAAAATAGAATGCCGGAAAGCGTCGCGATGTACTCAATGATCCATGAAACTTTTCCTATATTAGGTACGGACGATTAGAGAAGTTGTTCGAGAGAAGAAATATCCCTCGAGTTAAAGTTTAAAATCTACTGTTTTATTAAATGACAGTTTTCCGTTAAATCAGATTGATTAGCGTTAAACTTGTAACATCTTTTAAGACGAGCATTTCGTATAATTATATATTTAATTCTCCGTACTGAATAAAAGAGAGTTAAAGAAACTGCAAGTGTTTGCTCAGTTTATTTAACACAGATAACTCGTCCGTGAGCGAATTCTTTTTCGTAGTGATTCTATCGTTAATTAAATCGTTGAGAAAAAATAAGAAACAGATGACGAAGTTCATACGTGCATAAGAAAAGAAAAATAAATATCTGAAAGTGGAGTAGCCTCTGACATGAATGTGTTAATATCACAACTTTTGAATCTGAACGATTATGTGTGCTTTTAAAGATATAGTGAAAGAACGATTTTATTGAAGCATCTAAAAAATTAGCTGGATCTGAAAATAATTTTGTTGGATCAAAATGCTGCAAAAAGTTTTGACATGGCAGTTTGAGCGTCCTATATAATTATTTTCATGGTCCAACATAATTATTTTCAAATCTGTATCTAATTAAATGTTTAGATACGTTAGCAAAATTGTTCTTTCTGTGTACGCCGTAATATCATTCTAATCGAAACACATTTTCGCACGTATGTTTACGTAATTAATTTAAAAATGAGCAAACATATTTTAGTTACTCAAATTGCTAAAATGTTAAAACTTTTTATAATCTCATCAATCTTTCACAATTACTATTCCAACAGTTTTTTCATATCTGTATTTAGCTAAATTTTTAGATACTTTAGCGAAACTTCTATTCACCCGTCATTTCTGTGTATAATATATTGAATTATGAAATTATTTACAATATTTTAAAAATGTTTATTAACATCAGTGACATTAACTTGCTTTTTAATTTAATCCATGATAATATATATTTTAATTTCAATTTAAGATTGTATTTCAAGAAAGACAAAAAATCTGCGATTTATTTGAATCAGAAATTGTAAAAATTTACATAAAAATATTGTTAGGTATCCAAACTTGATCAACTATGACTTTCTTCAATCATTTGTGCTTAATATATTGAAATTATCACCAATAATTATTTACCAATAATTATTGTATTTTATCCAAGGATGATGAGAATGAAAAAAAGAGAGAATGAAAAACTATGATCAATGCACCCCCTACTCCGGAAATATCCGGAACGTCGGACGTGCGTTAGTGCATTCGAAGGGTGGTAGTTGGTACCCATCCCTGACATTCTTTGCGCTGCGAAAACTCAACCTTCGCCGGCGCCGTCACGAATGACGAAAGTTTCCGCCCGCTACGTGACGAGCACATCTCCCTCGTCGTCCTCTTGCTTGCCAACGAACAACGTTGGAATAACGTGAAAAAAAGTGAGAAAAAACTGTAAACTGAAGTAACTCGCTGGAAGTCGTCCGATCGATCGCATTGTGTCTCTCACCGCATGATCGCCTCCCCCTCAGGGGTACATTCGAAAGTTTTCTTCGTCGAGGTTTCGCGATGGGGTAGTTTCTGATACAGCACTACCATTTTCTCTCTCTCTCTC
>NW_012130563.1:0-4543 GCF_000143395.1 Atta cephalotes | reverse complement strand
CAATACTTTGAATCATAAATGTATAACCACTTTTTTACAATAAAGCCTCGAATTTCGGAAAAAAACGGTGGAAGCAAAGTTATACACCTAATATGAGACCAACCTCATTTTTAAAAATTTATATTAAAGTTTATTTATCACTAGTCCATGCTGCTTACCGCGCTACATGTAATCGCACTTTGAGGGTGATATCCTATGCAGTAGATCGTGCGTAAGCAGATTTATGCATCGTCAATCACAGAATCATTTTCTTAGATCTGCTTGCGAAATTTGCAAACAGATCTAAAAGAATGATTCTGTGATTGGCGATACGCGATTACACTTACACGATCGCAGCATGGACTAGTAATAAATAAACTTTAAAAATTTATAAATTTTAAAAAATATATTAATTTATTTCTATGCATTTCATCAATACTTTTATTTTTTGAACGAATTTACTTAATAATTACATTTAAATCAATTAATTTTATTAAAAAGTGCTTAGTAACATGAATTTATCACTGGCCCGTGCCGTTTACCACACTACATGTAATAGAAGGGAAAAGAAGCAAGCGACACAGTTTGCGCGATTCCTTACTTAAGTTACTTATTTAATTTCTGTACCCCGTACCGCGTGCTACATGTAATCGCACCCTAATGACTCTCGCACATAGAACGCGGCAACGCTTGCCGCGCAATGGAACTTGTCGTATTAACAATAATTCTATGTTCTTAAGGCCTCATCATGCAAAACTTCTAAAAATGAACGTAAAGTCTTAAACACAATGCGAAGGAATAGCGATAGCGATAGGAATAACACGATTTCAAACTATCAGAAAGGATGCATTCTAGTGTTTGATTTCTGATAGATTGAAATCATGTTATTTCTATCGATATCGCTATTTCTTCGCATTGTGTTTAAGACTTAATACTACTTTTCCGCTGCGCAGCAAAATTTAGACTGATGACTCCTGGGGATTGATTGTGTATCTTCAAATGAGATAAAAATTACAAAAGTGAGCAAATTCACTAGAGTATTCATAATTTAATTGGCCAATATCTAGTAATCTTTGCTCACTTTTGTAATTTTCACCTGCTTTCAAAATTCAGAATTGATCCCCCCTTTACACTGGGCCTCTATTTTCGAAAAGTGTTGCATACGAAAAACTAGGGAAAAACTAGGGATACAGTATGCGTTACATATATTATAACATTTCCCTAGTTTTTGCGATACTTTTCAAGCAGGGCCCCTTGGTGGAACGCTTGTTGCACGGCAAAATGTGATGCGGTAATCAATAAACAATTCCTAATGTGTTCATTAGTTATCGCAAGCGTTTTCGCATTCAGTGCTGAAGTCATGAGTTCAATTTTTGTGGCACGATGGAAATTATATATCTATTACTTCTGAGATGTTGATTGATCACGTTAATTTCCGTCGCGCAGCAAGCGTTACTGCGTTCTGTGTGCAAGAGCCATTAGATTTATCTAGATGTAATTCCTGATCACAACCCAACTATTTAAAGTTCTATATTATTAAAGTAGCGCAGTTTCTTTATCTTGCCGACAACTTTCCTATTGACTAATTCACTGCCATTTTGGATCTAGTTGTCTGTAGTCCAATAAGCGCTTAGTATTTATTGGTACATATTGGTATTAGGTCTATTCGCGTTGCATGAAATCCAAATATTTTTGCACTTAAAATGAGATAAATACATATTTTGCCTTAAAAAGAGAAAGCGAAAATATCGAGTGCCAAAAGTGCGAACAGATCTATTATTAGGCCTGTTCTTTTTAGCTGAACTTTTGCATCAATTCATCTTTTTTTTTCTTTTCTCCTAGAAAGAAAAGGAAGAAAGATGATCCGGTGCAAAAGTTCAGCCAAAAAGAACAGATTTCTCGATACACATTGATAAGATGAGGAGCACAGACTTTTGTATAATACATAATGCATAAGAAAATAAATCAATCAAAGTCCTTTATTTCCTTCCTTTTCATGAAATAAACGATTCTGATTGGTTGATTTTCTTATGCTTCATGTTTTATGCGTTATGCAAGAGTCTGTGCTCTTCGCTTAAAGCATTCGCTAGGTCATAGTAGCGGCTCGATTTATCGGAAATAAAAAATGCACTAAAAAGTTGTAAATTCTGAAAAAATTCTTAAAGTTCTATGAGAAGAAAATAAATGATTTTTGTCTGTTCAGTTGTCTGTTGCATTTTTCTGTAAAGTTGATAGTATTTGAATAAAAAATAAATGTCAATAAGTCGGACCCAGCAAATTAATGCACTGCAGTGTACACTGAATGAGTTTGCTTATTATCAGCTATGGAAACATTAACAAAAAACATTAACTGTCTGAGTGTTACATTCACTGCCATTTTGAATCTAGTCTGTAGTCCAATAAGCGCTTAGTATTTATTGGTACAATACGCGCTTAGTATTTATTGGTTACATTAGTGAGCGATAGTGCAGCCAAGAGGAATGCTATTAGTAATAGCTGCGTTCGGTAATACAAATCTGAGGCGTCGGAGTGCTCTTACATTATAGCATATGTCACGTGCTGTAGAAAAAGAGCATTCCGACGCAATCCTCAGATTTGTATTGTCGAATGTAACTAATGTAGAGCTTTAGAGTCTGAGCATAAGAATTGTCGTAACACTTACTTAGGTTGTGGTCAAAGTCTCGCTACAAATGCTTTGAAGCATTTGATGAATCAATTAGAAGAAAGAATTTTACAAATTGACTAATTAAAAAATGCTTCAAAACGTTTGCAGTATCGCGTTGACCTAAGGCCGGGTTCACTCCTTGACGGAAAATCGGAAAGCGGAAAAGCGGAAGCCAATCAGAACTCACTATAGTAATATTTCGCTTGTCTGCTTTTGCCTTTCCGCTAGTTTTTATTGGCTTTCGCTTTTCCGCTTTCCGCGTTTCCGTCAAGATGTGAACTCGATCTTAGAGACTTAAGTTGTAGATGTAAATAAAGGATAAGCTTTGGCGTATGATGTACGATTTATTGCCATTTCTTGGAAATAGGGTAATAAGTTGTACATGAAAGCTTGTGTGTTACTTATATCACAATTTAAGTCTAAGTGTTACGATAATTCTTGTGCTCAGACCCTTACAACACTGTCCGCTGAACGCAATTCATATCAATCTTTTGGGGCTTCATACAATAAAAGAAACATGGAACAGAGAATAGAGAATAAGAATTTCAACCTATCAGAAACTGTGTATTCCACAATATATGATTTCTGATAAGTTGAAATTCTTTAAGGTGCAGTCATAGAAGGAATAAAAAATTAGGAATAAGGAATAAAGATTTCAATCTATCAGAAATCGATATACCCGATTTCTGATAGGTTGAAATTGTGTTATTCCTATCGCTATCGTTATTCCTTCGCATTGTGTCTTGGGCTTTATTCTCCATTCTTTATTTTTTTTATTGTGCAGAACCCTTTTCCATCATAGGGATTTTACATGTAATTGCACCCTAATGCCTTGACTCATCCAACAATTAAAAACTGCTGCGCTGTTGATATGGCTGTGTGTGTGTGTGTGTGTGTGTGTGTGTGTAAGACGTTTAGTGCCGTTGTGTAACAAGAAATGACAAGATGAGTATCGTGGACGAAACGTCAAATGAGCCAATACTGTACGAATTATTGGAATATTTTGTTCGTAAGCAGGAACCAGAATTGATAGTAAGTCGAAATTAATAATAAATGTCAAATTATGTAAGTTTTCACTAATAGTGATTCTACAATGAATCGGTAGTATGTAATTTTATGTTGATTAATGAGTATCAGTAGTCGGTAATGCTAAATTTTATTGGTGAATTAAAGTTGACCAACAGCATTATCTTAAAACTGACCAAATTGGACTTTATTTCTTTCCATTAATCGAGTTAAACGACTCCCCATATGATTAACAACTTGTAGATGCGAAAATCATAGTCATCTATTTAGGTTAAGATTTCTGATTATCGACTCGATTTTAGAATCAGTTTTAATAGACTTTCTGCAATAAGGCTGCGTTCTGATGATGTTTCCGAACGCAGCCTTAGTCATCAGTCTAAGTGCATAATCTTACTTTAAGAGGCCATAAACTCTAAGTTGTAAGTGACAATATATCAACTATAACTTATGTTTTTAAATCATAAGAATCAAATTTTCTGAATTTGCTTAAGGGGATTTTAAAGATAATTAGTCATATTGTAAATAACACACACAGACGATTTATATATCACTGACATACGACTACATCAATATCTCACTTATACATGTCACACATACATATAAATTTTAAGAAATTAATATATTGCGAGTTCAAAAATTTATAAAACAAAATAATTAAAAAAAATACTATATGCCAGTAGAATTGTCATGCTATAAATTAACATTACAATTAACATTACATATATTCTTCACATTTACATCAAAATTACAAACATTTCGACTCAAATCGAGTTATCTTTAGTGTATATACTTCGTATTGATCAATACATGATAAATCTCTTTTAGTGGCTCATATGAAGCTATGTATTCTTTTTACTGTATTTTCTCCTCAAC
>NW_012130562.1:0-4552 GCF_000143395.1 Atta cephalotes | reverse complement strand
TATCTTATGTAGTACTATAATAAAAACACGATAAATAAGAATTTCATATATTAAGTTATTTTTATAAACGGAAAATAAAATTATATAAAAAGTATAACTATTCAAATAAATTTTTAAATATCAGACTTACATAGTCGTAGCGACTGAAACACGATGTCGTGTACTGATAACATTTGCTTAGTTGCATTTTATATTACTGCTTATTCAGTGACATATATCTACATACTAATGTTACTTTCAACATTCTTTTTACCTTCAATCGTCTTTGACCTACAATTTTCTTATAATTTGATTTCCCTCGTTGTTTGAATTCAAACAACATGATATTAATGAATCTACAATTTCGTATGATTTTTTTGTACATGAATATCATATAAATGCAAGATTATAGTTTTTGTATCTGCATAATTTAACTAATGGTATTACATAAAAAAATGTGCATAATTTCACTGCGTATGTGTCATTCAGTTGTTTGACTTTCAATCTCGACGTTATGATCTAATTCAATGTTCCGTATAAGTGTTGTCTAGTCGTACGCGATAAAAACTTCCGTTATTATACGCAGAAATGTTCCCAAAATAGATTTGTTTCTATCTTTATCTTTTGTCATGTGAAAATGCGAGCAGAACGTATTGTGTAAAGAATTGAGTACATAAATGAGTATGAATTGTGTAGAGACATATAGAGGCATTTGTAATTTATTCATGTTAATAATATTTCGGAAAATAACTTTATATGTATACAAAAGTAGTAGGTAACGTATACAAAAGTAATAGGTAACGTATACAAAAGAATAAAAAAAGTATTTTAAAATTATAATTATTAGGCACTCCATTCAATTTTTATTTCACAAACATTTTTTCTTTCATAGTTTTGACAATATTCGCTTTTAAATTGAATTTTGAAATTGCTTTTTTTTAAAGAAAAATTTCGCCTTTAAACATACAAACGGACACATAAAAAAATCTATTCTCTATTTTTGCCCAAAAAGTAATATATTTAGAGCTCATTTAAATCGAAAGAGAAAAGGCATTTTCGTGCCTTTTCTTTGAAACAAATTCTAATTAATTAAATTCTAATCTTTAATATGTTTTCATTTAATTTTTACTATTATTTAAAAACTATATAACATATGAAAACTATATAACACATGAGTGTGCAGAGGTAAGCACATTCTTTAATTAATAAAATCGAATTACATATCGGAAAATCGATCGTCGGTACTCTAATCAAATGCTAGTACCAAAACGTCGTAGACCTGAATACGCCGGAGAACTTCAAAGTACGACCAATTAGTTTACGGACCAAGTACGCTGAATCACCGGTAATAAATCAATCAAAAGACATATACACACGCTGAGAGAAAAAAAAAACGCATAAGTTCTCTCGTCTCGCGCGTGCTTTTCGTTGTTCGGTCTCGGCGAAGACAATTCCAAAAGCAGCCAGGTCGGGTCTCCTTTACGGGCAACAATGATTTTAATGGTTAATTAAGAAAAGTGACTATAATCGAGGGAGAGGTGATTTAAGGAAACTAAGCATCCGATCCTCGGAAGGTCCCCGAGCCCTTCCTCCGCACCACCCCAAACAACTCTTACAACAGGATTAACCCTCCCCGCCAACGGAAACCTCCGCGCAATCCCATGCTCTTACAGCTTTCACCCGCAGCTAATTCCCCCCGGCCGCATTCGCATACTCAGCGACACGCGAAACAGTATATCAGAAATAACAGTACACGCAGTCTGCTCTCTAACATTATAGCTACAACAACATTGCAATAGCCTCCCGATACCAGTCGTCTCCTTACAGTAACAGACGGGCCGCTGAGACGGGATCGACGGGTTGCTACGATCGTGACAAACGCGAATAGTAAAGTTCGCTAGATACGTGCAACGATTAGTACGACCAATCGATAGGAGCATATCATGAGGAACCGGTCGGCTGATGAGAACGCGGGGTGTTCTCGGTATCGAATAATCCAACGGGAATTCAATCGTGCGAACTTGAACGATTAATTGCATTGTTCGTCATAACAATTGATTCATCGTTTGTTCTACTTCGAAATATCCAGTTTGGTTCTCCTTCAAGACTGATACGGAACTTCGAATCGGGTCCAATCGGTAGATTAGAGATCGAAAGTGACGCACGGCACGCGTTTTAGATTAATCGGAGCAATCGTCGATCCTGGATTGAGCTGGCGCACCTGTACACGCACCGGGCTGAATACTCGCCCGGTACTCAGCGAGCAAAGCAAAAACAAATAACCGGCAATAACATATACACACTTACAGACAACAATAGACATTTCTCTCAGCATCAGGGCACGCAGTGGCGATCGCGTGGCGGCCGCGGCTACGATCGCCCGTAGCGATCGCGGCGCTCGCAACGGTCGTCGCGTGCGGCAAAGCAAACAAAGTAGGAAAAAGGAAAAAAATGTAACAAGTACAGATTACTAAAAGTCTCTACGTCATATATCCAGCAGTGATTTACGCTAATGCAGATGCCACGAAGAGCAATGCAAAAACAATGATCGTCTCGGTCTCGAGTCGCGATCGGTCGACTTATGGGCGGATCGACGATCCCGCAGCGATTTCGCGTACTCATACACGTCGCAGAAACGCTCGACAGACTCTGACAAACGTTCGAACGTTCGCTCGGGGAGCCATCGCGCGATCGCGATAGAGACAGTGGCGAAGGGACGTCGGGATCTTTCTGTCGATCAATCGCGCGCGATACCCCGGCATGGATAGTCGTCGATCGCGGCGTCGCGAGACCGAGCGAAGTTTCCCATAAATCAAAACCCGCAGTCAGATGCAGAATATAAATAAATAAGTGCAGAGGAAACAAACTACTATAGTATAAACACAGAAAGGTATATTATATATAAAATATATTAATTATTATTATTATGATTCTTATGATTATTATTATTATTAAACGATACATAAAACAATATTATTAATAACACCGAAAAGTACTATATTACTACTATTATTAATTATTATGATTCTTATTATAAATTTAATGAAGACAAAATAACATTCCAACCGTCAATGTGCCACACGACTTTTTATATGCTCTTAAGGAAAACTAAAAAGATGCTAACGCGAAGTTAGAGGTACGCCAGGTTAAACAGTACCAGGGTGATCGTCGTAAAGCAGCAGGAGAAGTTTGAAGTGAATGACGTGAGGCATTCGCATAAGGGCCCTACGCCAGAAAAGGCTCGAACGGGAAAATAAAAGAATGCTATTATATAATTTTAATGAGAACGGGCGTCTTTCGTGTGTTTATATAAATATAAACGCATGAGATTTTTCAATGGCTACTTTGTAATTAAAAATCTTTATACCGAAAATTCTGTCCGTAGAATAACATAGTTTACTTTCATTTACCATTGGATTTAAATAGAGTTTTTGTCTAGCAGTTTGATTGAATTTTTCAGGTTATCATTCTTGCTGTTATTAAATTATGATTTCATATAAAAAAAATCCTCAGATTTGATATTCCCGAAATAGACCATAAGAATAATCGAAACTATCATTCATCAGATATTTCTAAAATTTTGAAATCGTTTATACACATATATTGTTTTTTAATACACGATTTATTACACGATTTAAAAATAACGTGTCGTACGATTCGATATTATGAAGTTTAGAATTTTTAAATTTTTTGACTCTAAAATAGTTCGATAATAATTTAACTGACTAAAATACTATACGTATTGGGCGTCAAATGGCTGAAATAAGCTGAATAAAAACGACGCGAAATCGCGTATTAAATTACAATGAAAAAAGCTTGGAGACACGTCAGAAATATTTTCAAGTCGAAAAAAAAGATTCTTGTCGAAGGAATATTTTTATTACAAAACTTATTTATAATTTACGGCATTCGATCGGGTTATTTTTCAACAAAAGCTTAATAGCAGACGCTTTATCCAGAATATCATATTCCTTGCTGTCCTCATTAATTCCGTGTTGCGTTGTCATAACGATGTCTCTTGATCATACAATTTAGTATATCTCGAGGGAAGAATTTGAAGACAGCAGATGGAATCGATTGTCCCCGATCTGTTACAACCGAGGAAGGAGCAATGCCGTGTCGTGTTCCCACTCGCGATCGATCATTAGGGTACGTCAGCATATAAGGAAATATATTCGTCGATCGGCGATAGATCCAGAGCATGCATACGTGTAATTACCATTATATAATTATCATTATGATTGTGTATAATTAAGTATACGGCGTAAGCATATTCATTAACTGGTTCATTGATTGTGCGCATTAATTGCCGTCGCGATAGCGATTAGCGCCGAAGAGTGATTATCATCATTATTATCATTATTATTATTGTCACGTGATTATTGTTGTGAAGGCGAGGGACTGGTACGTGCGTATGCGGATGAAGTGTACGAACGTTCCGGAAGTGTATGCCCGCGTGAGTATGGATGACAACTACATGCGAGCGTGAGGCACACACAAATATCACGCATATGCATCTTCACATATACATATATATATATATATATATATATATATATATATATATATATAT
>NW_012130561.1:0-4554 GCF_000143395.1 Atta cephalotes | reverse complement strand
ATTGATGGTACGATAATACACCGAGAGTATTGTAAGTGAATGGCAAAAGGAATTTGGTAATTGGAACCGATAAAAATTCAATCTCGAAATTTCGCAATTTCCTATACACCACATACATGCGTGCGCGCGCACAGAAGAAACGAAATAAAAGCATTCTTATTATAATGACTTTTATAGAAAGGTCTGGAAAGAGTCTTGTGTGAATGAGAATCTCAAATAATTTCTCCTATTTTCTCACTCTCCCACATATGCATATTTCCACATATACACTCCGATCTTTCGAGATAGAACATCAATGGAGAGAAAGGTAGACGTAACGTGAAAAAAACACTATAGGCACGCCTACCTGCGACGATGGTCAAGACGGCGCAGAGTAGCGCCGCTTCCTGGAGCCTCATCGTATATCGCGTGCGACGTCTCAGTGTTCCCTAGCTGATGGTTGCGCGTTCCAATTTCTTCGCGTGTCTTTCCTCGTTCGATTCGTGCAATTCACCGCGACCACAGCGACGTATCATCAACCAACCGAATAACCGATCCACCGGGTTGATCGGCTGCCGCAACACTGCGCGCCAAGGGTACGCCGTCGTTGCGACAGTTCTCGCGAACTAGCCGGCACAGGAATCAGTTCTCAGCTCATTGGTTGACCACTTTCTACTGGAGCGGCGCGACGGCTCACCGTCGCATCGGGACAAATCAACGAGGAAAACTGTCTTTTATATCAGACACGATGCTGCATTCATAATTTGCACCAAGTCTTTTCCGCTCAATTCGCTTTCAAATTGCCACGGATCGGCGTAGCATGGCGTAACGATTTTTCATCGCCGGAAATCGAATAAATTGTGTTAACACTTCGATAATATTGGAACAGTCAAATACCAGGAACGTTAGAATTTTATGTACAACTGTTTTTACGCAAATTAGAAATGCAGTTGATAGCAACAATTTTATTTAATATTGAAAGGATACTTCTCTTACAGAAATCTAATTTAATAGTAGTCAATTTAATATTAAAAGATTAATAATGTATTTTGAATATTAAAAGCACGTTCAGTGATTAATAAATAATTTATCACTTTCTTCTAGTATTAAATGTTTGTATTAAATGTTTGTAAGGGTGCATCTTGGAATTCAATGTATATAGCAACATAATAATTATTAGCTGCATAATAATTAATATATTATTAAATATAAATGCTAAGTTTGCACATTCTTAATAGCTTATAGTAATTAATTTTATATATATATATATATATATAGAGACATTGTATATGAAATATATAAGTAATCCATTGAATTAAGCCATTCGGAAGCTCTTCGTTATCAATCCTGTAAGATACGAGCTGATTCTGTAACTTTTAATAACAGTCGTTGCGCAGCTTTTTTTTACTCTACATAATATCTGCGCAACGACATCAACGATTGTCATTAAGAGTTACAGAATCAGTCCATTAGAATCAGATACAATATTAATATTCTCTGGGATTTTAACGGCGCGGCTGCGAGCCCGCTTTTTAATGAGGCGATTTAGGAACCGGTCGGAGAAATCTTGCGATCATCGGAAGGGCTCATAGTTCGATTTTAGCAATCTGCGGTCCCTTTTTACGTTTTTCTTTCTTCACAGACTTCTTTTTTATAGAATCCTCGCGCTGGCCGGCGTGTACAGCATTCCTATACGGATTCAAGTAGGCCGGATCGCGTTCCGTAATATTCAGCTCCTGTTCGACCAAATGAAACATCGTGATGGTTGATTTATTCAGTAAATACCGCGTCTGATTGGCGAAATTCAGGGACCAGTGTATTGTGGAATTCCATCCCGGTTGCGTCCTCAGTATTCTGTGAGTGATGTCCGGCAAATGCAGTATGATATCTCCGAAGAGCGCGATGTTCTCCAGGATGTTAGACAATGCTACGATAAATATAGTAAGTAAAAAAGTAAGTAAAAACAAGTCAATGGCATTTCGATTTATTATTTCTTATGAAATCACTATTATATTCTATCTAATTTATTTTAAATATTAATTTAATATTTTCAGATATCCACCGTACACAAATAATTAGTTCAATAAGTAAAGTATTAGCGATATAACGATTTATCAGCACATCCGAGCAGAACATTATGGCAGAATGGCATCAATTGTATCCGTTAAGTTCGTGCTATATGAGACATTCTATTGTAATAGAGAGAAAAATAGAGAGTAATAGAGAGAAAAATATAATATCTTATAATATCTTATAATATTATATATTTTATCTTATAATATTTGTTATCTTTCAAATGAATTCATGAAGATTTAAAATGAAGATTTAAAAAAAAATACTTTGAACTTTTTCAGATTTTATAAGTTTTTTTCAAAAATTATACAATGAGAAATCTTAAAAGTCTTACAAGAAGAGGCTCAGACGTTCGGAATTTAGAAAAATTTGAAACTACAGTACGTGAATATCACCCAGACGCGATTGCGCACGTTCAAATCGACAAAGCGGCTAGCCTGCTTACCGAGCAAATGAGTATAATTGGTTGTTCACTTATAACATATTGATTGTTACTGTATCCAATCAATCATATTCAATCACTCGATAAGCATTCCTAGCTGCTTTGCCATCTTGAATTCGCCTATTATTTTGGTCAAGCAGTAAGATGCATTTCTCAGTCATTGTCGAAAAAAATCGACATTGAAAAATTCTGAGTGCGATACGTACATTGAAGCAAGTTTCAACTTGAGCAAGTTTCAACAAGTTCCGTAAGGTACCTTGAAAATGTAAAGCTTGTTGAAGCATCAAAGAAGTGTGAACAAAGAATTTCAACGCTTCTTAAACACTTCATTGACTTTCCATTGACTCTTAGTGGTTTTCAATATTCATACATACGCTCCGTAAAGTGTGCCCAAAACACATCTGTCACATTTCCCACACGTTTAAAATTTTTTTTTTTTCATTAACGTTTCTCATACGCTCTTCAACACTCCGTAAAGAATGTATGGAGCGTACTGATACACTTCCTAAACACTTCATTCATTAATACTTCGTCTACGCTTCCTAAACATTCGGCAAAAAAGTATACGCAGCATTCAAATTCGTTTTGTGTACGCTTTCAGGATATAGAGATAAAACAATTTATTTTAAAAGTGTCATTGAGCTATACAGTAAATGAGCAAATGTAAACGAAATCGTTGAGTAGTACGCGGTATCGCCACCAGGAGGACTTAGTGAAAACTAACTTCTCGATTTAAAAAACTGCACTAAGATAAAAGATAAAAGATAAAAGAAATGTAACATTGAAAGATTTTTCAATTCTAATGAAATAATTTTTTGAAGTGAGCCCTTAGGGCTTCAAAAAGAAAGCGTAGCACTTTTTTTTAATATTTATGGAATAAATGAAATATATTTTAAAATATCATTTGCTTATCAAGGATTTCGATTACATTTCATTCACGTTCGTCTAAGAACTTGACGATGCTCCGTTTATGTTTTCTAGACTAATCACGCTCCGTTCAACGTTCTGCTCGTGCTTGCCGAAGAACTTATCTATATTTTTATTTATGTTTCTTTAACATTTAGTTGATGTTTCCTTTACATTCCACTTTTCGCTTCTTACAGGTTTCATTTATCTCCTTCTTACACTTTCTTTACATTCCAATTAACGTTTTATTGACATTCGCTTTACGTTTTATTTTCATCAGGGTAGTGCTCTTGTCTAGTAACCGCAAGTGTCCCTTTAATCAGAGTCTAGCCATTTTTTTGATTGATCCGACATTTTTCATCCATTCCATTTAAATGCATAATGAAAATACATTATGTTTTTACTTGAAATACATGATGCATGGATTTGCTGTCGTAATATTTACAATCAGACACTAAATTTTTACGTTTTTTTAAATTTTAATCGCCAGCTAATTATCTGCCAGAATATTCATCAAGAACTATGAAGCTTATAGAACATCTCTATAGAGCTGAAATTTACAGTGCCACTGTAGCGTGAGACGAAAAGAGATAGCCATGATTTTTTCTCTTGCATAATTCGAAAAAAATGGCGGCCATTTCAAGTGACCATGGTGAAAGGGATAATATGGTGGTGTGTGTAATTTGCATCTCTCCCTGAATCTCCGTCATCTTTATCTATGAATGTCGATAAGAGACTAAAGCTGTTAAACATGAGACGATATTCATAGTCCGCTTTTATTTTAAAACTGTCTTAAATAATGTCTTAAGATGCTAATATAGTCCTCGGATTAATTTATGACATTTTAAGATTATACTTAAGATAAATAAAAATAATCTTAAATGTAAGAATACTGATCTGTTTCGCGTCGTAAAATTGATACTGAATTTTTTCTTATTTAACTTAATGTTTCTCTTTCTATAGAAAGCATACACCATGTTATCCTTTCAGATTTTGATTATGGGACACTTATTATGGAATTCCGTTCTGAACCGGCGCCGAGGTTTGCTCTCTCTGAAACTTGTCCGAAAATAATTTACTTAATCGGAATACATGTAAAACTGTAAATTTTGCACATCATACTCTGTTGAAACGGAGAACGCGAGGAACTAAGC
>NW_012130560.1:0-4568 GCF_000143395.1 Atta cephalotes | reverse complement strand
AACGCAGAAGTATTTAAATTTTAGTACACTATTTAATTAAAAATCCAAATACCAAAATATCAAACATCGGCACGAACTTTCCGGACAACTCAATATATATATTTGCCAATAAAATATTATAAATAAGCCTTCTTTAACAGCCTTTCTTGTACATTAATTGAATTTTATTCATATTATATAGCCGTAATTTATATTTATTCTCAAATATTAATAATTATTTGCATTTTCTTGGCAATTTGACTTACTTTGAACTTTCCTACTTATATATTTGGTATATCATTAATTTCAAATAAGTAAGTCTAACATATCACTAGATCCGCTTAACTTGCCTGCCTCTATTAGCTTCATGTAAACCTGACGCAGCTACTATGTTGCGGTTACAAGGATCGAGATGCTGTTTACAAGGGTGCATCTTGGACTCTGTTCGGATTCGCAAACCGTATCTTTGTTTACCTTCTTATCTGTGAGTGCTTCTCGTCTTCTGAGCATTAGCAGTCAAAGTTGTTTACTTGCTTTCGTTTCCTTGGCATAGTACTCATGTACCACAATCCGTACCCAAAAGGAAAAGTAAATGATAAATTTACTCACTAACTGAAAGTAAATGTATTTTCAATATCCTTATTAATGAGTTGAGGAAGTTTAATAAATTAATTCGCTATTCACCTGCAATAAATTCGTCAAATAACATCGTTTTAACTTTTCAATGTACAAGATGTTCGTTAATGTTGATTTTGATACGCGCTAACGTTTTCAGCTGAAAATTGATAATTCTTTAATGTCTTAAATCCATCTTTTTTTAATTATTAGAATTAATCTTCATCAGAAAGAGAGAGAGAGAGAGAGAGTAAAAAAATTTGGAAATGTAAATTTATATTATAAATTTTTTTGAAGTCACACAAGATTTTTGTGTTCCGTTTTCCGTAAAAGTTAGCTCCTCGTCTGATTGCGTTCGTACCAAGAGACAGTAACGCGAGAGAATTCTTTCAACTTTCAGAGGTACTTTATTTTTTAGAAAATAGCTCTTTGTGCAACAAAGACATCACAGACCATGGATTTTTCAGTGTTATTCGCGTCGTTAGGTTTCCAAAGTCAAAGAAACAGAGAAACGCAACGAGTGAGTATCATGATATCGAACCAATTTTGGAGTAAAGCGATCGGTATCGTGTTTCACGCGTGTTTCATTCGGCTTTTCCAAGCAGCTGATACTAGATATTAACCATTTAACCACGATTTGGTGCTATGCCGTGCAGATTATTCTTTCAGATAAATTTGGTAAGTTAAGCCATTTACGTTGTCCGAATGTGCAGCCGTTCTGCCCGTGCCGCAAACTTTTATACATATATTAATAGAACCCGAATAATACTAACTCTCTAACCAAAAGTGAACATTTTTATGTTTTTCTTATACTTTAAAAAGAAAATATATTAATTCGCGAAATTAATGCCATATTTTCAATTTTTATTTTTTAGTATAAAAAAATGCAGATTCTTTTTTTTCTATCTTTATAAGGAACTTCAGAATTATGAAAAGAGAGAGGCTGCTGCTAGAATTATCATTTTTTTTTTATTAATGGAATGTTATGCTAATTTAACAGTTTAACTTTACAGATTTTTTTAATATCTTTGAAGCTAACGTAATATTCTATAATATGAATATGAAAGAAATAATGATAGTTTTAGTAGAGATTTTTCTAGAGAATTCTATAATTATACAGTTCTTATAAAAAAAAACAGTTTCGCATTTTTAACTAAAAAAGTTGATCGGAACTCAGTTTAAAAATTTTTTTAATTGTAGAGTATAGATTTCTTCTAGTAAATAGATGAGAAATGTCTTGCGATAAATTATAAGCATAACACTTTTTCTTCAAGTGCTGTTTTATATCTACACATATTCTTCTGACATTCGTTCAAGATATATTCAAAAATTCAATATTAAACTTAATATTAAAAAATTTAATTTTTAATTATTAATGCAATTATTCAAAGGTAATTATATCCAAAAATAATTTTATCTATTATCTTTCTCGATAAAATAATTTTCATATTACTATGTACAAAATGTAAATGTTTAAAGTGTAAAATAACAACTAAGAACGAAAATGAAATAAATATATTTACTTATATTCATATTTCTCCACAATTCTTATTTGTTTGGCGGACAGATAGATTAAATTTTAGAGGACTATGAGCATTTTTAATTTAGAATATACTAACAAATGGAGCGGCAGAAAACAAGTCTGATTAAAAAAAGCGTGTGGCAGAATGAAGATTGAAAGAAATTCGAGTTAATAGCCACAGATACTATTGTTCCTGGCAGATATTCGCGTTCACTAGGATAAGAGCATCGAGTAAGTCCAATGTTTATTGTCAGGTCACATTGGTAGAAACCAACGGTTGTTTGGCTTGCGAATGAATGTTTCCAAACCAAATCTAAATACGAAGAGCGAAAACAATATTGATTGTAAATGTAATATCACCAAGAAGTAATGGCATTATAGAATATAATGTTCTCATTAAAAAGAATTTTGATGACCCTGATGCACATACATACAAATTAATTTGTTTTTATATATTCTGCTTATTATTTTTAACGAAGCTCTTAGTAGTCGAGTGATTTTAGTGCACGTTTCTTATCGCAATTATTATTAATTAATATCTGATCATTATCTTTTTGCATCATCTGTAATCTCGCAACGAAATAAATCTAAATTGAAATATTAATAAAAAGTTATTTATATCTGAAACTATTTTAGTGAATAAGGTAATAAACAGTTACAGAATGGTTTAATATATAAATAATATACTTTAATTTATTAGATTATATAATACTCGGTTCTATTTTAATTCTATTAATATTATTTTTATTTTTTATTAATTTTATTATACATGTTTGTATTCTATATTGAACAATCTTGTTAAATTTACTCGATAATCTATAAATCAAATCTAATTTATAAATCATATTATACTCTAGCTCATTTATAAATCATATTATACAATTCATAACAATAAAAATAATAAATAAATACTAAACACTATTGAATACTTAAAAAATATTAAAAATTAAAAAAAAATAAGAATTCTCGTGAAGACATGCGAAGAGATAATGTACTCAAATTTATGGATTCTTGATGTAGTTCAGAGTTGATGAACGTGCTATTATTTCGCTTACCGCGGAGTGTATATGAGAACTATTCGCCCATATATACGCGCGTCTATAAACACCACGCTACATAGGCGTGGTGTTTATAGACGCGCGTATACAAAGACCCTTTTGGTAGTTCCTGTTGACCCACTATGTCACGAAGGACTAGTGGACCACTCGCTCTTCGTGTAATTTATCACCAGCTGTTTACGTCTACCTCTAATTGCTTCTCTTCACGTCGAGAATAAGGATCCGGTGATATCTATAAAACGCGCTAAATCACATTTCGCGGTTTATTTCGTTAAAATTGCCAGACCGAGTTTTTATTTCATGATAGATGAACTATTCTTAAGTCTGTATAAATGATTTAAAGTAAGTACATTTATATTGCAGCCATGTGCAGGATCTTCCTTTTATCTTGGTTGGATTTACAATAAAGTAATGCCTTGAATCTATTGTGTGATCTTTCTTTTCTATTAAGATCTTTCATATTGAAAAATAACAGATAATGTTAGAAAATACAGTTAGAAATTGCTCTTTATATTTTTAAAATTTGCATAATACTTCTACATAAATATTATTATTTATAATTATATACTTATTATATAATTATATACTTATTATATATAATAATTATTTTAAAGTTATTCATAAATATTGCCGTAAATAAATTATTTGTAAATATTGTCAAAACTGTACTTTAATCAAGTCTTTGAGACTAATAATATGTAATTGGAATCTCCTAATTAGGCACTAGTTGGTTTCGCAACAAAAGTGTAAAGTGTATGTGTAGAATTAACTGGAGGAATGGACTGTATCTAAAAACACGAGAGTTATTCAGAACGTACATTGCTTATATTTGCATTATAATGCATTCTCTGATATCATACGAATATGTGCAGCCGATATGATGCACTACTTTTAAAATGAAATTGTCCGAGCAGAAGAAATATGAATCTGCTAATTTTGACATACATTACTATTCCAGATTTTCATACTGAGTACATAATATTTTTTTCAAAAATGTTGCTGATATAAAACTATAAAATACGAATATTATTCTCTTGTTACAAAAATATCATACATATTATGCATATCGAATTAAAAAATAAATAAATAAAAGAATAATCAAACGTTTGTATAATACGAAAAATGTTTTATTGATATCATAATTTTGTTATATGTATTAATTTAACGAATAAATTTTAGAAAAAAAAATTTATAACATAAAAATTTATACATTCAACGATTATTTAAAATTTTAATAATTATTAAAATTTTTAAGAATTCAGAAATTATATTTAACAATATCTCTTTAAAAAAAAAAGCTCAAAAAGAAATATAAAGTAAATTGTCATTTTATTGTAAATAATATTTGTACGAGTAGCTTTGCTTATTAATATTACAAATATGATATTTATATA
>NW_012130559.1:0-4567 GCF_000143395.1 Atta cephalotes | reverse complement strand
CACGCGCGCGCGCACACACACACACACACACACACACACACACACACACACACACACACACACACACACACACTTCTGATTATTTGGAAACAGCATACGTTTCGAGCTTACTTTTTCAATTTATTTTCTTCAAATTACTTTCCTCAGATTACTCTCCTCTGATTATTTTTTTCATTATTAAATCGAGAAAAGTTTAATTCAAATAAGCGAAGAAGACTACACTCGGATCTCAGTGCTTAGTAATATTTTTGTGTGAATTTTACAATTTCCTAATTTCTTACTTTTTTCAAATTATTTATCTTGCTCGTTCAAAATTTATTATGTGCGTTTCAGAGGCTTGCCATCCGTACGAACCGTTTAAGTGTCCAGGCGACGGTATTTGCATCTCGATACAGTATCTCTGCGACGGAGCACCCGACTGTCAGGACGGATACGACGAGGATTCAAGATTGTGTACCGCAGGTAAGCATAATTTTGAATTCATTAATTAATTAGATCTAATCGGCAGTGCGACTCATTTAGCATTATTAATTACATATCTTGTTCTAACTATGATAAACAAACTGATTTGCAGTAAAACGTATGATCTCATTTTTAATCTATTTTACACTTTTAATATAATTTATATCTCTTTTTACGTAGGATTATCTCGTGATTTGGTTAGTAGATTTTATTTTATAAATATCTTATTTTATAAATATCTACTGACGTAAATTTTACATTTGTTATGTATGTACATATGAGAGGGTGGATACCGCAGGGTGTGGATACACTCGACGATATTCCGTGAAATTGCACAGGCAGCTGTAATAAGAGAGGAATTGTTGTTGCACTCGTTTGAGTCACGTAAAACGTGATCTTTTATTTCACTTTCTACCATTCTACTCGTAATAAATATTGATTAATCAACATTTTGTATATACCCATGTTTATTTATTTATTTATTTTTTTTGAGATTTGGAGAAAATTCCAATTTATTTAAATAATGTTTATGAACACGTGCTATTGATCCCCGACATAGTGGGGGTCATTATGCACTTTGCATTTATTTCGTTTTATTTTATTATAGCGATGTAGTAATTTTTATGGAATTTTGCTTTCTTACCATTACAGCCAAACGACCGCCCGTAGAGGAAACTGCGAGTTTTTTGCAATCTCTGCTAGCCAGTCACGGTCCCAATTACCTAGAGAAGTTATTCGGAACCAAAGCACGCGATACGTTAAAACCTCTCGGTGGTGTAGAAAAAGTGGCCATCGCGCTGTCTGGTAAGTTTCTTAGAATTAGAATTATATATGACACTTCGCGCTACTGAACGCGACACCAAATAGATCGAATAGAACTGTTCGACTTCTCCGATGTCTCACATGAAATCTTTTCCACGTATATCGGAAATCTATTAAAAGCAGCAATATTGCCGCGTTTCGTTATAAAACGAAATCGCAAGTATTTTAATCTATCTTCATGTAAAAAATGTCGGTCAAACAAACATTTATCTTGTTTAATTGACGCGATGATATACAAGAACTTTGAATTTAGAAAAAGATTTTCTTGCTATTCTATCATTGAATGAGCTGATTCCGCGATTTGGCCTCTGACTATCTGTTTCGGCCGTCAGAATCGCAAACGATCGAGGACTTTGGCGCAGCGCTACACTTAATGCGCTCGGATCTCGAGCACCTGCGTTCAGTTTTCATGGCGGTGGAGAATGGCGACCTGGGCATGCTGAAATCTATCGGTATCAAGGACTCCGAGCTAGGCGACGTCAAGTTCTTCCTCGAGAAACTCGTTAAGACGGGCTTCCTCGATTGAACGGTCACACTCGCCGCCGAACCGCCGTCGTCGCCGCCGTCGTCGCTGTCATCGTCGTCGTTGTCGACGAGGAACCATCGTTGTCGTCGTCGTCGTCGTCGTCGTCGTCGTCGTCGTCGTCGTCGTCGCCGCCGCCGCCGCCGCCGCCGCCGCCGCCGCCGTCGCATCACCGCCGGTGTCGCGTCACTGTCGTCGCATCAGCAGACCCTTCGTTTGATAAAGCCTAAATCATCCTTTCCGCGGGCACTTCTATCTTTCCTTCGTCGCGAGTTCTTACGCGCAGAATATAGCCTGTCATTTTTCTTTCCTTTCTTATCCTTTTCGAATCTCTTACTCTCGCTTCAACGCGCCGAGCGTGATCACGAGCACCGAGATGATCATCGAGACCCGTGTATAAGGGAGCGAATTTCGAATCTTCTGCATGATGAACAATCAGATTTCCATTTGTGTATCTCGTAACTTTATCACATTTGGATAATTCATTATATGTGTCAAGCGTACCGTTGATCCGCTTGGAGAAAATGCAATAATCAGAACGTGATTGATATAATTAATGTACTCGGAAAATTTAATTATTCCTCGATTTGGATTTGAACCGTCGTTATTAAGAAAAATATAATTAAATGACTGAAAAATATTAAGGTTCTCTGAACGATCTACGATCGAATATTATCTTTAAACTTTTCAAACTGTAACATCTTATATATAATATTTGACTATTTTACTTCCTCTAAAGTTTTGTGATTATTGATCCTAAATAACGTAATCGGATTTTCATGAATATGATGAAGGAAATTATGTTATATTTTTAAGAATTTGTCATATTTTAAATCTATGAAGATTTTTGAAAAAATATCTTAAATTTTTTCATATTTTATAAGTTTTCTTAAGAAATGATAAAATGAAGATTCTTTTAGAATATTTAAGAAACTTCATGTACATGAAGAATTCTAGAAAAAATCTAAACTTTCTCGGTATATGTGAAAAATTTTTCAATTTATATAACAAATCTGATAAATATTTTCTAAAAAGTTATAAAAATACATATGAAATTCTGAAAAATTCTGAAATTCACATAAAAATTTTGAAAAATCGCCTGATGAAGAATTCTCACCAGGCTACGATTTAATCGGATTTCTTACGTTTTCTATCGTTTTTCCTAACTATACATTCGAGGCACATCCTCTCCTCGTGTGAACAAGTAATGAGCTTTTGTCCGACCTATTTCTAAAATATTGAGCTTCCTCTTGTAGCTATTTTGCTGAACCTTTTGTTAAGGTTCTCTTACTCTATGCATGTATATGCTGTTATGCATATCTTGGCTTTCTTCGATATACCATATCTTTAATATATCTTAAATATACGAGCACGTACACGGTACTGTGTCTTACATAAATGATGAAACATTAATGACAATCGTTCGCGATCGGTAATGATATAACAGTCTGACAGTTGTGCATCAAAAACTTAAACTATGCGAGTTATTTTCGTTCGGTAAATTCATTATGATTATATCTACAACGAAGGATTGAAATGTTTGAGATTGTGATTGAAGTGTTATGAGATTGTAATTGAGATCAAATATCTACTTAACAAATTAAAATTCTTAAACTTAAATAAGTTTTCTTTTGAGAGAATTTCGATGAGAGTGTTAAGACCTTAGAAAGTTCAAACTTCAAACTTCGTGGGAGGAAACTCTCAGAAAGTAATTACGCTCAAGCACGTGGCAAGGGATGATTTTTAATCAAAATTACATTACTTCATGAAAAGGTCGAGTGGAAGAAGCCGATAATGTAATTCTTATTAAACACAATGCCATAAAATTGGCTCTCCCAGAAGCAACTTATCTCTCACGGATGCACAATTATTGAACCACGTGCTTCGATAGTCGGAGGTGGGAATCTACATTGCTCTTAATTACTTCTGCGTAAAAGAACTACGCATGTAACGATTATTCTCAATTATTTCCCTAGGATATCCTTTTAAGCGTAATGTCCGATGATGCTGCGTAATTTTTATTGCAATTGCGGAGTAATCTTATATATTGGTGACAGGAAGAGAGATGACAGCTTTTATTCGGATTTTATTACTAAAACAGTATATTGGTATATTGATAAACGGTATATTGATTTAAACCTTTTTAATCGATTTTTTTATGTACGTTTTTGGTTTTTTCATAATTTTAGCTTCGTCACCATGATTATTTCTTTTTGCGTAAATGTTTCGCGACGCGACACCGCGATAAAACGAAAAATAAAAAAGAAAAAAGAAAAATTAAAATAAATTTCTTGCCGAGAAAGTCTTCGGTATTTAAGTATTCGGTATTTCCATCGCATCCATATACCAAAATTTTTGTTTTAATTAAGATGGCATTGATGGATGAGGATATAAGATGAAGCAGCCTTATTTAACATTACAAAAATATGCGGTGGAAATACTGCCTTTCGTGTTAAAAGGAACAGGTGATTTCTCTCGGTGCGCTCGTGAACGTCATGCAATCGTAATATACAATGTGATGATGATGCACGCGTTTTAAAAGAAAGGGTACAAAAAAAATAATAAAAAGAAAAAGATGAAGAAACGGAGCATCGCGTCGCGTTTTTTCAGGGTATGACGCGCGTTTTACTTATTAGAAAAAGAAAACAAGATATAAGATATATATATATATATAATACTAGCGTATAATATTTTCATTACGGCAACACGATACATATCAGTACACATACATATCAGTAAATTACATTTAAAAAAATTATA
>NW_012130558.1:0-4584 GCF_000143395.1 Atta cephalotes | reverse complement strand
GAGAGAGAGAGAGGGGAGGGGACAATAGTTAGAGAGAGAGAGAAGGAAACGAAACTCCCTTCCCACTTTAATACGAACCCCGATGACGCACTTCCTCTTCCCTCGAAGTCAACATCTGTGATTCGCCCTCCCTACCCGTGCGACATTAGAGCCATCTGCTGGTTTCTATCCCTATAGCTATTCTATTATTAGAAATACTTTAGATAGACAATGTGAAATCAAATAATAAAAAACAATTCAGTACGAAAAGACACAAAAAAATGAAAGTAAAATTATATTTCTACGGAGAACAGGACATAACAGTTTTAATTGGTTTTCATTAAAATTTTGATCTTTTTTTTCTCACTTTTTAAATTGTTTTAAAGAAGGGGAGCGAGTAACTGAAGAATAAGCGCGAGCTGAGACACCAGATCATTGTTTCACTGTCACTGCTTCTTTGACTCCCATGCGAGCATCTATCCTCGATCTTCAAGCCACTTGCTCGTATAGCATCTACCTTCCTGTGTTTGCTGTGTTTATAATAGAGCGCAGTAAAAGTATATTATTCTTTTAATATAAATAAAATAGATATAATTTTAAACAATTTAAAAAGTGAGAAAGAAAAAGAAGATTAAAATTTTAATGAAAACTAATTAAAACATATAGAAATTAAGTTACGTGAAAACTTTAGCCTTTTATATAATAAAAAATAAGAAAACTGTTTTTCGTAACAAAGATCTGTTTCAAAAAAAGTACACGATCTTTTTAAATAAAAACTTTATCGTAAAATTCGATATTGATTTAGATCAATCATTTCAGAATATTTCACAGCCTTCAATTCTTTTATCACAAATTTCTACACCAGAAGACAAAATAAAAACAATAAAGAAAAAGGTCGTCCATGTTTATCGTATGACGAAGTTTCTGAAAAAAAGGTGTCTGGAAAAAAAACAAAAAAAGGTGTATTGAAATCTGCTTTCAAAGTATACTGCTGCCAAAGAATTTATTAAAGTTGCCAAGTTCGCAAAATCAATCTGATATCGATTCGAATATGGAAGAAAATAGTATTAAAAATATTGAAAATAACGTTAATGATATTTTAGCTATGTACTTTGATTTGGAATTAACGAAAGCTGAGTATAAAAAGCTAAAATATATAATACGAAACTACATGGATAAATTGTATCCTCCGTATTAACATTATTAAGATTTCAAAAGAAAAGTACTATCCAACAGGATTGAAGAAAGAAGCTTCAATGACTTAGAAACAAGTGTTAACAAGTTAACACAAGTTATTAAATCATACTATCGGAAGAATATTTTTAAACAACGGAGAGCTCTATGAATTACGTAGTAAAAAATTGATTTTATATGGAAAATGGAATATGGATGGCGTTTCTGGACAACAGACTACCAGACAAAAATGACCAACCGAAAATTTAAAACAATATCAACAATCAAGCAATGACGATGATGACGAAGTTGTGAAAGATTTTTTTTGATGGCGTTGTGTTTATAATTTCTTTTGTTTCAATTCAATTGGTGTCCGAAAATAATATTATTTGGGAAAATGAAAGGCCTTCGTTAGTCAATTATTCTCGACCAATTAAATTTGAATTTATGAAAGAAAATGATTCTAATACAATTAAAGAATACAAATTTTATTCTAACATATTTAACAAATTTGATTCTTCATGTATCACAGTGAAAAATATATTATTTAAATGTAAATTTTCAACATGTAGTGCACAATGATAATTAGTAAACATGCAACATTTTAACAGTTTAGAAATCTTCTAATTATTATAATATTTGTGGAGTAGGTCCAAAGAATATAAATAATTTAATTTAATTTACAATACGTTAAAAGTCTTTTATGTAGTAATGATAACTATAAATACGGGCTTCCTATGTTACATTGTTGGATATGTTTCATGGAATATTTATTACATATTTCATATAACTTGGACTTTAAAAGAGGCTGCAAAGGGTGACGATAAAATTTTGAAAAGTAAAAAAAAGAAATAGTTAAAAAAAATTTAAGAAGTAAATTATCATTAATTGTAAAACAAGATTCAGGAACAAATACAAAGGAAACAAATACAGAAAATGTTGTCCATTGCTTTTTTGCACAAGCTGAAGCTGTAGCTGATATTATAGGATTAAATAAAAATTTTAATATGACTAGATATTAGCATATATTGCAGGTATTAGCATGTGGAAAAAAAATAGATTGTGAAAAATTTAAAAAATATTGTTTAGACTGCTGAACTTTGTATTAATTTATATCCTTGGTATAAGATTCCACCATCTGTATATAAAGTTTTAATACACAGTAGTGATATTATTCGACATTTAGATTTGTTAATTGGTTGCTCTTCTTTGGTTGCTTGGAAAAAGCGTAAGAGGCTGCAATAAAATTTTCCGAAAAATACGAGCTCAAAATAGTAGAATGAAATTATGAATATGTACAAATGAAGACATTATGCATTCCATCTTTTTCTTTTCATTTCATCAGATCATTTAATTAGTAGTATAAGGATAAAACAAGAAAAAAAACTAAGGATTTATCTGCTGAAGCTAAAAGAGTTCTTAATTATTTAAAATAAGATTATCGCTATCAGTAAAATAATGATTATTTTAATAAACTATCAACGTATTAAAAGTATTAAATATATATAAGACAAACAAGTTTAAAGAGTTAAATAAAAAAGTGTAAAAAAATAAAAACGAAAATTAAATAAAAGAATAAAAAAAATATTATATAAAACAAAAAAACGAAAAAAAATAAAAAGAAAAGACAAAAAGACAAAAAAATTAAAAAAATAGATAAAAAATGAAACCCTTTTAATGATTGATACCATGACGAGATAAAAGGGCTTAAATATTGCATTATTAATATTTAATAAAGCAATATAACCAAATTCAGTGGTTTTAAAAATGATATAAATTTAAAATAAGTTTTTATTGCATATTTCTGTAGGCAGCATTGGTAAAGACTAATGCTTTTTTTTTTAAAATAGAACATATTATGTTTCTTCTTAAATATGTTTTTAATGCTACAAATGTACTTTAAACGGTATTAAAGAAACGATATAAAAAAAACATATTTAAAACATATTAGAAAAATTATTTAAGCATGTTTTAAACTGTTTAAAACATGTTTAGAATTTGTTTTCTATCAATCCTGCCTGTAGATGTCATGAATGCGTTTTCAAAATTATAGATTATATTTAACGATCATTCTGAATTTCAGCTTTATTTCAAAAAGTTAGCAGTTCTACGATATAAGAAATTTTATAATGAATAATGTAAAAAAAAGCATCAAAATCGGTTAAGAATAAGATTGTATTGTATTGTCGATTTTTGTCCAAAAAGTGAGCCTTTTTTTTCAATGAGCGCCGAAGGAACTTGAACAGTGTAATCGAGTACAATCGCCTTATTAACGTTACAGTCAGAACAATTGCGGACAGCTTTGTCTACAGTTTCTACGAATGGTTGACAAGCAATTTAAGGACCGACAGTGCGCTGTTTAACTCAGTGCTCATTTGAAACATGTCGCTAACGTTTACATTATGATCGGTAAGAGTAGCGTTCTCGCCGTGAGCTACTTTCCAGCGATAGATTTAGGTGACGGTGATTACAAGCTCGGTCTGATGGACTTTGAAATGTATTGTACTCTAACCAATGTATATTCAACAAACAACAAATTTTATTATGGCAATGAGAAAATTATTCCCGAAGGATCGTACGAACTGCGTGATATAAAGCGATATCTGAATAAAATGTTACGTTTTCGCGATGCAAAAGGCAAGGAGGATGAAGAGTTCTTACTGGTTCTTCGCGCCAACAACACGATAAGAAGTGAAATCAAATGCAAATCCAAATCTATTGGGTAAATCTCACATATTGCTAAATCTCACAACATGGTTGCTGAGATTTTCGTCGAATCGCGTGGGGTGCTGCAACAATGGCATGAGTTGGACGTACCAAATAATATCAACGTGAATATCGTATGCAACGTGATCGTGCATATAGCAACGACATGCGTGCACACAATATATGAATTTTCGCCGAGTATATCGCCAGGATATAAGATATCGGAAAGGCCTACGCCTTTACCTTCCGATCATTAGGTCATTTACCTTTCGTACAGACTATTACGGATCTGACGATTCGCATGGTGAACTAAGATGATTGATTGCTTGATTTTCGCGGAGAAGGGATCACAATTAAGTTGCATGTACGACAGTGCTAACGTGAGATGCTTGTGTTGAACAGCCGAAATAAATGAGAGATACACCTTTTATTGGAAAAACTACACTTGGAAAGAAACTTACTGCATTCAATGTTGCATTCTTAAAGTCGTTGGGTTTCATTGTACGAAATGGCTAATATTCTAAATATTACTAGTTAGTCCTGAATATTACCAATTTTTGACGACCGCATCTTCAAGATTGAAACTCACACGTACAATCCGTGCGTTAACACTACGTTTGAAGTGATAAGATACAGATACTCATATAGCAGGAATTATACACGTTGTCATGCGATAGTTTCCTGTACCTCAAAGGAAGATTGATGGTGAAGAAAAAAAACAATCAG
>NW_012130557.1:0-4589 GCF_000143395.1 Atta cephalotes | reverse complement strand
CTCTCTCTCTCTCTCTCTCTCTCTCTCTCTCTCTCTCTTTCCAGCAAAACTGTAAAAAAAAGTCTTTACACGTCGTTCGTGTAGATGTATTTAAAAAGATTAAAACGAAATTGATACGACTTGTAAAATATAAAACAAAAGAAATAGAGAAAAAAGCTATTCATTATCTCCAACTAAAACACATAAAAGAATCATTTAAAAATAATTATTGTTAAATGAAAGCTATTTCATTCTAAAAAAGATATTTGAAAACAATTGATTCTTTCAATTTTTATCTCTATCGCTTCTAACACTAGTGTATGCAATGTTTTAATTTTAGTGCTGTTCAAGAAGAATATTCTTCCTTATGTCGAATAATATAAATACGTTCTGCACTGTTTGATAAACGGATCTTAAAAGCGATGCTGCGAAACCTAGCGAATGTCTTACTCTAAATGCCGTTACACTTTCGCTTTACACTTTCGTTTACAGTCTGTGAAAAGTATGCGCGTTCGATTTCTGTCGCTGCCATCGTGTAGTCAGATTTCAACGTTCGTTTCATCTTTTTTCTGTCACATTGGATCCATTAGCTTGATCCATTAGCAATTTTACGTTTATATATATTATATATAATTTTATGTTTCATTCAACGGTAATATAAAGAATCTTATTGCTAAATTTGTTATATGTATAAATCGATGAAAATATCTCGTTCTTATTGTTAGTCACAAAAACTGTCATGTCAATGCTCCGAAAACCGACGTACCGACTCAGAGTTATTTATGCATAAAAATACTAGTGCATGAACGAATAATTTTTTGCCAAAAATATAAGAATATATAAGAAAAATTTTAAATTAAATAAAATTAAAAAAAACTGATTATAATAAATTTTATAATAAATATCAAAAAATTGTTGCGTCATACGTCGTTTACCGAAAAAGTGAAAAAGTAGAAAAAAATTAATCGATCAGAGGATCTATCTTAAATTTTAATTAATGAAATACCCAGCTTTTCAAAATTGCAAGTATTGTACTGATATTTATTTATTTTTATTACATGAAAATTAAAAAGTATCTTTACAGCATTTTAATAAATTAAAGTTTTCGAAAGGAGATTTATTGATTTAATCTCCGATTACACGACAATATTGATCAATCTTAAGAAAGAGTCTAAAGATTTGTGCACAAAAATAGTTTCTATGTTTATTAAACAATTTCGTTGGTAATCGTCAGGAAAGTTGGATTGGTATATATGCACATATATATTCTCTTCTCATGTAGTATACACGTACATTTCATCATAAATAACTCCAAATATGATACTGGATATGATATTGATTAAACTGAGCAAAACGACTTTGACGAACAAAATTAGAATGCGCCTTCGAATCTTTCTATCTGGCTTTACATTACCTAATTATTATTGTTTTAGAAGGTAATTGAACGACTTGATCGTGGAAAGATTCGCACGAGAGAGTGTCAATTTGAGGAACGTAGCCTGTCGAAATCATCCAAACGCAAGGTTCGAACAATAAAGCCACATCTTTTTTTGATAGAAATAACAAAGGATTTTGATTGAAATAACAAAGAATCTTTTAACACGCTAGCGGGAAAAGCAATATTTTATAATTAAGCTGGACGCTCAAAATTGGAAATGTTGGAATACACTTGAACGCGTGGCTGCAGTGTCACAGCGCATTGTGTTTCTTCAAATGCATATCTCGCGCGGATGCAACTAATCTATGTCTAAATAAATTAAAATCCTCGAAGGAAAAGGATTTGGAAAATGAAAGAGAATTTAATGTACAAACAATTTCATTTAGTGTGCTATCTCTCACTGTATATCCTGATTAAATCTATTCAGAGATAATTTGAAGTCACACTAGAATTAGAAGTATCCAACGTAGATCAATAACTGTGTAATTAATTAACGCAATCGCAATTATACAGTATCGGATCGATCGCACAGATTCGCGACACGCTCGAACACAGCGTGTCTCATTCACATTTTGCACTTAATTCCACTCAAAACAACGATAGCACTAACGAGAGCGAGGGCAATGATGACGCCTACTACCTCCTCGCGGAAAATGGACGCTTCGCGCTACGCTCAACATCGGCGTCGCCGCGTCGCGTCCGTCGCCTCGCGTCGCGTCGCAGCGGCAGTCCGCGGCAGTCTGACTTTCGTTTCGATTAATCGCCCGATTCTGTCAGCTCGACAAACCATTCGCTCGCTTGGTCGACTCGGAACGCTGGGCGATCCCCGCCAGAATCCGATGTCTACGTTGCTTTTCGAACACCCCTTCCTGTATCACTGACTCACTGCACTTTTTTCCCCATATCTTTGATGCCACAGTATCGGAATAATATGTTCCATCATCGCCAGAAAAAAAAATCTTGAAGGTAAAATACATCTCTACGTCTTAAATTAAAATTATATAGATGATTATCATGTCGTAAAACCATCAGTTATTTTTTAACTGAATCAATTTTTTTTTCAACGAAATATTCTTTTGAATATTTAGAGATCCTTTAAACTTTTATACATTAGCTGAACTAATTAAAAATGAATCGATTTATTTGTGTATTGTAAATCTAAACATTTTCTGATTATATTATACTAACTATTACACTAACAGGGAATTATCCAAATTATTAAAAAAATTTAGAGAATTTAGAAAAGTTATTTATTTATTGAAATTAGAGATTTAAATATAAATTGAAATTTTTTAAAGATTAAGATGTTTGCACAGATAACGTGTACCTTTATGGTCCGATACTGTATGGAACAATTAAAAATCATCCTTCACATCTGCAAAAGAAACAATTGTCACAAATTCACAAAGAAAGTGTGGCTGTATATTATATTCAAAAAAAAAAAATAACCAATTACTTGTACAATATTATCAACGGCTTTATCGGAACAACTTTATCGCTTTAAATATTGTTTCAATATGTACAAATCAAATATCTCAGACTCAGAAATCTGAATCGGTCACAATTGCCAAATATACATCTTTGAAAATGTAAATCCAAATGATTTTCCTTTATTGTTTCATACTAATACAGCATACATTTTTGTATACTTTTAGTCTAAACTGTTTGAAGAAGAATGTTAAAGTTTTTAATTTATATATGTACCCTATATATATGTACTATGTGGTACAGTCGAACCTCTGTAGAAGTAACTTGTCGGGACCGATCGACCTCTATAAAAGTAAACAAATGCGCATGCGCTAGCATATGTGCTCGATTATTATATGGAAGTTTAAGATATGACTTTTATGGAGGATAAAATAAAAATGGATATTAACTTTACGGAGGTTCGACTGTACCACGGACTCTGATCGATCCGTTGCGTAGCACTATCTCACCCAGTTGATCTCGCGACGGATCATCATTCGCTACCTTGACACATAGCGTAAATCCATTCTTCTAAGCTACACTGTATTATGCTTCGTGTGCAAGAATACAAATATACATATTACATCACATCAGATTTATAGAGATAAAAAAGAAGAGATCTTTTTTTATAAAAAAATTTAGAGAGTGAAAGAAATAATTATAGAAGCACATGGGCAATTATAATGTCATGTGACATTAACATAACAACTGTAAAAACTTACAGTGATTTCCTTATCTCTTTATAAAGATAATAATAAAAAAGAAATATTATCATTTTTCCCAATAATCTTTACAAGAATTATGAATGAAATTAATGATTTTCAAAATAAATATAATAAGACGTTTTACGAAAGTTACTGACAAGAATTGTTCAATTCAAAGGCCAATAATCTGACGAGAGTTTGAAAAAATCAGGATTGGTAAAGAATGGTTTTTTTTTTTTTAATAAAAAACGTATTGTGTTTTTTCTTAAATATATTATTAATGCTTCAAATAAGCTTCAAACAGTACTAATACAACAGTACTCATTAGCTTTTCGTTGCTTATTAAATTTTATTAATTTTATCTTTATTTATATAAGGATCTCGAGATAGTTAAATCATTTCATCGTAAGTCACGCATAGTCTTTGGATATCAGATTTATAATGATAAATATATGATAAATTATGCCAATGTAAATAATTGTGTAATAAAAAAAATGTACCTATTGGAGATTGAATCAGCACGCATTGATGATGCGATGAAAGATTCATCGTCGTAAATAGTTGTGATGCCACGATTATATTGTACGTATGTAAAATATTGAACTTAAATTCAACCTTGAATAATAAAATGTGTGAACCGAATTTAAATAATCGTAATAGTTAGTTGATCATTAAAAATATCATACCGAGGCCAGTTGATCGAATTGAGCCAGATAACATAAAAAAGTATATTATCTTGCAAACTTTCGCAGAATTTTGTTTAGTCACAAACAATTTTTTAAGACTTGTGCTAGCCTTGTTTTATTTACTTCTCTTGTTTATATCGTTCCGTTATATAGTATTATTACGTTATGTTATTCATTTACGTTATGAATCAAATTAATTATGCTTGAAACTTTTAATCGACACACACACCTACCCACCCACCCACATCCACACACACACACACACACACACACACACACACACACACACACACACACACACACACACACACACTA
>NW_012130556.1:0-4589 GCF_000143395.1 Atta cephalotes | reverse complement strand
TGCGTGCGTGCGTGCGTGCGTGCGTGCGTGCGTGCGTGCGTGCGTGCGTGCGTGCGTGCGTGCGTGCGTGCGTGCGTGCGTGCGTGCGTGCGTGCGTGCGTGCGTGCGTGCGTGCGTGCGTGCGTGCGTGCGTGCGTGTGTATATATATATATATAAAACTGGTTATATTAGAATTTTATGATTTTTGAAAATTGAAAAAAGTTTGTAACACTAATAATCTTATTTCTTTGATTTATAAATACAATATATGATTAAACGATAATTAATTACATGATATAATAATGATTTTATTTATCTTAAGATTATAAAATATTAAAGAAGTAATAAATTAACTTAATATAATAAAGAGCGCCTTAAAGATCGGTCAAAATTGGAAATTTCGAATAATATTCTAGTTCATGAATTTAATTAATCTCAAATGTGACTGTGCGTCGAAACGTTCGGACAATCATGAGTATATATAATTCCCCCTTTATTTCAAATAAGAAACTTTTATTGCGAAAAATGTTATCTCAGCCAGAATTCGAACCTGGAACCTCTCGATTTTCCGGAGCGAATGTTTTAGCCAGCTCGACCATTGAGGCTTCGGAAATATTTTTTGCAATAACTGACATGTATAGTGAGAAAACGCGTAACCAGGCAGCGTATTTTAAGAAATAAAAACCGAGTTAATGTAACAACATAATATAGTAGAGAGCGCTTTAAAGATCGGTCAAAGATTCGAATAATATAATATTCTAAGTTCATAAATTTAATCCTTAAGGCGCTCTCTTTCTTATATCATGTTGTTACATTAATTCGGTCGGATTCTATTTCTTAAAATACGCCTAGTTACATGTTACATGTTATAAAACTAGTTACATGTTATAAAACTAGGTTTACAATTAAGTCGCTGTTTCATATTACATAGTTCCTATTAATTATCAATGTGATAAGCCGTAATGCGTCCAATATAGATCCCCATAAAATTGACAGATTAATTAATAATAAATTAATTACATATATAAGTAATAAAAAGTACAGGTTATATTTTAACAAACTTACGTGTTAAGCTATGTTAGACTGTTGCTGTCCGTTCGACATATGAGTCTCGTATGAGGATAAACAATCGATATGTTTTGTATGAAATAATTGTTGTGGAGAGGAAGAAATTAAATCTCACATTGTAATATATCTGAGTATGCAGAATCTAACAAATTAATATCATTTTTTAAATTTAATTTTTGCTATTTTATATATTGGATTGTCCGGAAAGTTCATGCCGATGTTGAAGGAAAATTGAAACGCAGAAAATTTAAATTTTAGTATACATTTATTAAATTATATAGTCGGCACGAACTTTGCGGACAACCCAATAGATCATTTCAGATATAAGCCGCTTTTGTAATTTCGCAATAAAAGTTTCTTATTTGAAATAAAGGGGGGATTATATAATATATACTCGTAATTGTCCGAACGTTTCGACTCGCGATTATTAACATCTCAGATTGATTATGTTTTAATATCCGAATGTTTCGATGCACAGTCACGACATTTGTGATTAATTAAATTCATGAACTTAGAATATTATATTATTTGAAACTTCCAACTTTGACCGATCCTTTAAGGCATCTTATTATCGCTATCGTTAACTGATGATAGACAATTTTGGAAAAAAACATGGCTCATTGATTGTCAATAGTTAATTGACTGTCGATAGCGACAATCGATAAAACGTTTAGAGAATTCCGCAACTGAACGCAAGGATTATCTAGCGATATATTATTATCTTTGCTCGACTATAATTCAAAAACTATTGTATTGGGTTGTCCGGAAAGTTCGTGCCGACTAACCTATATAATTTAATAAATGTATACTAAAATTTAAATTTTCTGCGTTTCAATTTTCCTTCAACATCGGCACTTTCCGGACAACCCAATAGTTTCATTTTCATATTAGTATTTTTTATATTTTATCTCTAAAATACGCTATAAAAGTGTTGTACGGTGATTGTAAGGCACTCATAATTTAACAAAATAATATATTGACCTTATGGGATATCCATTTGTATCAATATAATTGCTACTAGTTTCCTCATTAATCATAGAATTTGTCATCAAGTGTAATGGTGTCACACTGACATATATTTTTGGCGGGGGCTTCAATGGTAAAAAAGATCCAATTCTTCTTACAATACTTCTTCTTTTACCATAATATTTAATGTCGCCCATCTGTAAGAAAAAAAATTAATGTTCAAAATTTTGATATAAAATATTTTTTCAAGATATGTGAAGTTTTCAAGATATAAAGTAAAAATGGTTCGGGGAGAGAGAGAAAGCGAAAGCAAGAGTATATTTATACTCAAAACTTAAAATATTATTGTTAATTTTAATCATAAGCCTGTGATAAAATACATACATGATTTCTATACACAGAGATATTTATTTTCTAAATTATAATTATATTAATAATATCAAAGTAATTAATTACGTATGTTTATATTTAAAATAAGACATTAAATCAAGGGCTCGAATAATTAAAATTAAAACAAATAAATAATAAAAGAGCTACGATGCTAGATGTTCGTTACTACTAGCTGGATATTCGTTGCTAACAATTCAATTTAATGTTTAAAAATTAATAATAAAACAAAACATTTTCGGATCATTCTCAATGTGACAAGAATAATTACAGTGTAATAAAATTAATTGTTTTCGTTTTTTACAATTCTTTCTTATGCATCATGTTGGTCAGTTGGTATTGCGTTGCAGTGTTGTCCATTTTTTTAAAAACTGATAGGTGCTTCCAATGTTTGTAAATACTTATATTCGCTTACTATTTTCCTCTTGATTATTATTGTACTGATTCGTGAATGTGTAATTTCTAATGGTAATAATAGAGAAAAGTTACAATTTTAAAGCTAGATATAATTAATTAAGAGTCTGTGTGATAATGTCTATATCTAATAAAATAATGTAACCTAAATAGGAAAATCCGCAAATACATCGTTAATAAGATTTCTTGAAACAGAGCTTTTAAAATTTGGAAAATAGGAGAGAATAACAAATGGGGACCATTAGGATAATGATTGAATTAACGAAAGATATCTATCGGAGAATAATTTCGTGTGACTATGTTTATTTAATCTTGCGTCTGTTTCTTTATAAAGACCAATCTCGATCGGTCTTTAGCAGTTTTATTCTTAATTTTTAAATATTAAATTGAATTATTAGCAACGAACATCTAGCTAAGCTCGTAGCTCTTTTATTATTTATTTGTTTTAATTTATATTTAAATTATTTCTTTTAGTATGTGCAAAGAACATGGCCGAATATAAAAAATGCTCCCAAACCAAATCCAATTTCGAGTACATCACATTGTTAAACTCGATAAAAGATTATTTTATATAAAATTTTAACCTGTTAAACTTATCTATGTAGTAATAATGATGAAAAAATGCTAATTTCAATTTTTTATTTTATTTTCCTACCATGTGAATTAAAAAATTTGAAAAAATTTGACATACTTTTTAGCATAATATTACATCTAAAAAAATTTTTTTTAGATTTTTTACGAAAAATATAAATTTAAAAAATGAAATAGATCACACTCATAAACACTATTATTAATGTTCGCGCGAGTACACGTACACTCACACGCACGTGCGCGCATGATGTGCAAATTCTGACCGAGCAACCTCCTCGTGGTGCACATTGGATAACACAAATGCCGGCGATACTTAACTAAAATCTTGCAAAATAGGATTTACTTTGGAATCTAATAATTCAGCTCCTAAGCAATCTAAAACAATTTTTTTTGCCATTTTAAAGGAAAAGTTCTCGGCTTTAAAACTGATGTGGTGACGTTTTTTGCCTGGAAGGCTGCAATCGTCATGATATTTTCAAGACTCTAATACTCTCTGTTTTTGGTTTTCACGAAAAAAAAAACAGTTTAATGAGACGAAAAATTCACTTAAGTTATTTCAAAGTAGAAGTTTATCCTTTAAAACGCGTCAAGAAAAAATATCCTGTGACTCCTGGAAACCGAGATATTAGTTCTTAAAATCAACAAAATTTGCAGGTTTTAAAATGCTCCTCTAATTTATTTTAAATACATAGCCCACTCCTGAACATACAGATTGATAAAATACTAAACATAGGGAAAATATAGTGCTTATTTTATTAATAAGATCTTGATGAACTATCTTCAATATAGATTCTATTCTTGTTGGAATCATACAAGAATAGGCATCAGTACAATATGTCATTTTTCTAACTTACAATTAAGGTCATTATGGTCATTAAGAGTCAATTATGGGTCACAATATACACTCAAAAGGATCAAAAAGATATTTGCATATTTTTATGAATTTTTTTTGCGAAAACTATTAACTTTATTCAAAGATTTTGATCAATATTTTATATAATCAATGATCTATGTGTATATATTAGTAAGTGTTACATAAAATTTTTAATTAAAAAAATAAATAATTTTGTACAAAAAATTACATTTTTTATATTTACAAGTATAATTATACATTTAAACGCCATTTTGTCAAAATTGAGAATGTAAAATTGGCTCTCTCTCTCTCTCTCTCTCTCTCCTCTCC
>NW_012130555.1:0-4593 GCF_000143395.1 Atta cephalotes | reverse complement strand
AAATATTAAATAAAATAAATCAATAATTCAAATCTATAAATGTAAAAATATAAACGGAAAAATCCGGTCACTTTCGGACCTGATATATCTTCTAAACGGTAAATCCGGCTACTTTCGATCCTGATATGGCTTCTAAACGGTAAATCCTGTCACTATCGGCCTAGATATAACCTCTTAACGGTAAATCCGGTAACATTCTGCCAAGTTATGGCCTATAAACAATAAATACGACCATTTTCGGCCTATTACCCCTTAACTTTTATCATATAATGCAAATACATCATCTTAATTTTTAATTTTCCTTATTTCCCAAAATAATATACTAACCAAAAATACTAACCCAAATATTCAATGAATATTTACTTAAATTAATAATAATACTTAAAATATATAATAATAATATTAAATATAATAATAATATTAAATAATAATAATATTAAAATAATAATACTTAAATTGGAAAATAAGGAAAATTAAAAATTAAGATGTATTTGTATTATATGATAAAAGTTAATGGGTAGTTCAATGTAAATTAAAATATTTGGGAAAATTAAGATAAGTTGAGAGGGGAGTAAAGAGGTTAGGGTTATATTATATGTATATGATGATATTGTAAAATTATTCTGTAGTTAAAATAGATAAATAAAAATATATGATGCGAAGTTGGGTGAAATTAGGATAATTAGTAAAAGTAAAAATAATATTGGTATATAATAATAAATTAATAGAAAATTTAAATTTCTTTAATATGTTTTCAAAACATATTAAACTTATTCAAGATCATTAATTTTAAATATATTTAAATGGTTTAGATGTAAATTATACGTATAAATATCTAAGATAAATTGTTAAATGGGATATTTAAATAATTTAATAGAATAATATATAATAATGGAAATTATTAGTTGTAAATTAAAAATAATAAAATATAGTTCATAGCTAATAAATAATGTAATAAATTATGTATAGATAATATAGTTAAAGAGTTAATTAGGTTAGAGAGATTTAATAGAATAGGGTAGGTAAGATAAGGATAAAAGTTTAAGTTTTAAGGTAATGCGGGAACAGGGGAAGTTGGGAGTTAAGGGGCTGTTTAAAAATGTGATTAAATAATTATTTAGTAATTACTATTTGGGGAGAAAAATAAAGAATAAGAAATTTGTAAATAAATAATAAATTTTCATATTTTAGGGACAAGAGGGCAAAAAATACGAAATTAGTTATAGTAAGGATTTGATTAATAAGGATATAGGGATCCTCAATTAATTGGGCGCCTGCCCAAGTTAAGAGTATAAATGTATTATTAAGAAATATTCAAAATATTAGTTGATTAGACAGGATTATAAATGAAGGATGGGAGTAAATTGATTTAGTAAGGGAAAGGGTATATAAAATTAAAATTGATATAGTATGGGCATTTACTAAAGTTTATTAGGGATAGACCGGAGAATATCATAAGCAAAAAGGAAGTACCATTCAGGTTGAATATGGATATGTGTGACTAAACGATTAGCAGGAGTAAAATTATCAGAGTCTCTGAATATATAAGGATATTGAAGGATAATAAGAAGAAGAATAGATAATATAACATTAAAACTTAATAGATCTTTAAAGGTAAAGTAGGAGTGGAATGAGATTTTATAAAGATCTCTATTTGTTCCCGTAAGATTTGAAGATCCTATAAGATGTAGAAGGAATAGATGGAATATAATAAATTAAAGAATAATGAATGGTAGAATGAAGTGAAAGGAGAAAAATCGGTTTAATGTAGAATTACTAATTGAAAATCCACCTCAAATTCATATGACTAATATATTTCCAATATACGGGATAGTTGATATAAGATTAGTAATTACTGTAGCTTCCCAGAATGATATTTGTCCTCAAGGGAGTACATAGCCAAGGAAAGCTGTAGCTATTGAAAGTAAGAAAATTGTTACACCAGATATTCAGGTACATGTTAAGTTAAAAGTGTAATAAATATTTCGTCCAATGAGTAGGTGTATTCAGATAAATAAAAAAGCTCCATTTGAATATTACATATGATCGATGATGATTCAGCGATTAGGTACATTTTGGATAATATGAATGATTCTTTGAAGGCAATTGAAATATTAGGGCAGTAATGAATTGAGAGAAAAAGTCCCATGATGATTTGAATTAAGAGAAAAATATCAAGAAACCGAAGTTTCATCAGTAGGAGATATTAATAGGTGACGGGAGGTTAATTAGAATGGTTAATTATTTTAGTAATTTTTTTTATATTTTTATTTTAATAGATGTAAAAAGTAAGAAAAATAACATTTTTTGAATAAATGTAGGGGTATTTCATTTAATATAGGAAATTGTATTGATTTTATTGTATAAGATATAAAGAAAAATATGAATTGATGATAATATTATTAAAATAATAAATATTTTAAAATATAATAATTAAATAAGATAAAGGATTTTATATATAATTTAATAATTAATATTAGTATTTTTAAATTTTTTTATGGAAGATTTAGAGAAGAAGTAGTAATTAATGGTGAATTAATGTTTATAGATAGGAATTAATATATAGTTTATAGATAGGAATTATAAAGAGTGGAGAGAAGGAAGTATTTATAGATGTAGAATGTAGAAAGATAATAATAGGAAGAAAAATTTTAAAATATGATTTATTATATTATAATATGTATTAATAATTTTATTTTGGTAGCTATTATTTTATTTAAGAAATTTAATTGATTTTTCGTAAAGAAGAAGATTTAATTGTACAAATTTTAATAATTATAAATATAGCTATTAGTAAAAATAACATATAAAGAAAGGTAAAATTATTATAGAGATATAAATAGATGTTAAAAATATTTTCGAATAATTTTTTGTTAGTGTTGATAATAAAATTTATATTGGAAATATTAGAATTAAAAAAAGTTAAGTGTAATTTATTATTATTAGGAAAGGTTGAAAAAGTAGTAATATTTAATGAAGAGTAAGATTGTGTTTATTAAGAATATAAATATAAGTATTGGTTTAATGTAAAAATTATTTTTTATATTAGTGATTAATCTTATAAAAAGATAATATGTAATCCTCTAATTAAGGTAAGGAATAAGATAATTGAGTATACGTAGTTTTTTGATCAGAAGAATAAATTAATAAAAATTAATAAGGAGTAAATTATTAATAAAATAATTATAGAACTGATATTAAATGAATTAATTAGTATAATTAAAGTAACGAGTAATAATAGAGAAAAGATAATCAATAAAAAAATATTAGAAAATTTAGTCATAAGTAGAAGAGGGATAGATAGAAAATAAATAACTAAATAAATAAAGAGGGGGTATGAATTAATCGATAAAGAAGAGATAAGACAAAAAATAGTTTAAGGAGAGAGAATATTAATTTTGGAGATTAAAGGTATATATGAGAATATGTTTTTCTGATTATTTGTAATAAGAATTTATATCTTTAATTTACAAAATTAATATTTTTATTATTAAACTATAAAACATTTTTTTAGATATTATAATTTACATACTTGTTTTTTTGATTTCTTTAATATTATTAGTGTTAATATATAAATATATTAATTATATTAATAATTGTTGAGTTCTTAATAGTATTAAATATATCAACAATTTATATTATAATAGTAGAAGTAAGAACAGAGTTTCATTTAATTTATTATTTAATTTTTAGTGTTTGTGAGAATGTATTGAGATAAGGGTTATTAGTTATAATTGTTCAATTTAGAAGTAATGATTTATATTATATATTTAATTTTAGAAAATTTTAAAATTAAGTTGTTAGTTGATAATTTTTATTTAGTTTAAATTTTTATTTATTTAAAGTTTATTTAAAGTTTTATTTAATTTGTTGTAATTATTTTTTTTTGTTAACTTTTTGTAATATTATTTATATGTTATATATGTGGTAGTATAATTTTTATGTAAGGAAAGTAAATTTTATTTTATTTATTGTTATATAATTAATGTATTTAAAAAAAATATAATTAGATTTTTATTTACAGTTAATTAAAATACTTAAATAAAATACTTAAATATTTAATGTTAAATTAATAGTAAAAAAAATTTTGTATGGTAAAATTTATTATACTAGTTATATTTATGAACTTTATAGTTCTATATAATAATATAATTATATTTTATTATAATTTATGTTATTTGTCTCGGTTTTTAATAAATTTTATATTTATATATAAGGATATTGAATGATTTAATATTATAATAAGATTGGGGTGTAATTATTATTCAATAATATTAATAATATTAAGATTTTGTATTTTTGGGTTTAATATTTATGTGTTTAAAGGAAAGTAATGGGATAAAATTATTAATTTTTAATGTATTAGGAGTATTAATTATATTTTTATATTTATCGATTTGGTTTTATTTTATTTAATATTTGAAATTAGATTAATTCCTACTTTTTTTTTAATTATTTATTGGGGAAGGAATCCAGAGCGATTAAGTGCTGGGTATCATAGAATAATATATATATTACTAATTTCATTTCCATTATTAGTTTTTATTTTTAATTCATATATATACATATATATATATATATATATATATATAT
>NW_012130554.1:0-4594 GCF_000143395.1 Atta cephalotes | reverse complement strand
ATCCATGGAGAATATCTTCTTCCGCTTACTTGGGATCCCATATAGAGATGTTAGTTCGTAATTAGCTTTAGGATTACTTGCACTCTTTATAAGGTGTTTTTTTTTTCTGATAACGATATCTTAAAAGTGTATAATAATACTATATGTTATGTTAATGCTACAAGTATTAACATGACATGTATTATACATTGTAGAAGAATATAAATAACGTTTGATATTGATGAAAGTAACAATAAAGTGAAAGTGTCTTTTAGTAAATCATTCTTACATTATGTTGAAAAAAACTTTTTGATATTTGTGACTGTAATTATGATTACAATATTATTATTAACATTGTAGCAATAATAACTATATTATGGTTATGGTAACATGTAATTATACTTTAGTATTCACAAATACTAAAGAATTTTTCTCTCAGCGTAAAAACTGAAAGATTTTTTCTAAAAATTAATTATTTCAAATTTTCTAAAAATATTGCACAACAAATATTTTTTTAAATAATCGATTTGCATGGAAAATGCGTGAAAAGAAATACGAGTCTTTACGTTTAAACAGAAACGATGGAAAACTCTTGAGAAAATTATCGGAAAAGTGGCAAGTGGGGGATGATGCCGTGAGTCGTAAACTGTTAAGTATCAGACGGCGAGTAGAAAACGAAGCTGACGAAAAGGGGAAATGCGGGATCGTGGGACGGAAACGGATGCAGAAGCAATAACTTCCTCGTAGATTTATACGACCGTCGTGTGGTCGAGCCACAATAGAGTACGTAGATCGTTCTTTCTTTACTTTTTAATATTTTTCTGTGCTTTATCATCTATATTCCTTCGACATACAAATGTCATTTATTCAGAGTAAAGACTAATATAATTGATAGATAAGATATTGTGCTTCATATTTTTGATTGTTCCGATTGAGACAAATTCGTACTATTTTATTTAGCTCTCTTTATTATTTTATTTTTTTACGATAAAGATTGGGAAAAAGAAAAAATAGGACATTAAGTATGATAAATATATTAAGTATGCTACGCGGAAAAAAGATTTTGCTGAAATAAAAATTTAATACTAAATACAAGTCTAAAAATTTAATACTAAATACAAGTCTAAAAATAATTTTGTTGGACTTTATTAAAATAATTATTAAAATAATTAGAATGTTCTAAAAAAATTAGAATGTTGCTAAAATATCAAGAAAAATTTTTTACAGCTTTGTTTATTATGCTTAAATTTCCTACAAACTTTGATGATTCAACACAATGTTATTTTCAGATCTGCATCTGTCCAAATTTTTAGATAATTTAACAAAATCGTTTTCTTTCCATGTACACAGTGCTCACTTATGCAATGCGATTATGGAAACGATATAATATCGCTATCGCCCGTTGAAAGATTCCCGAAAGTTTCGATGAATATTAGATCGAGATAAGATATATGCATCCTCAGTTGGGACGCACTATTTCGTACAAATTATGAGATTCGACAGATTATCTTGAAGGCATGAATAATCAAATCAGTCTTCAAATGTCATTTTTTGATATCAACGCTTACACAGAATTTAATGACATGTAATATGCATATGTAATATGAAGAGATAGATCTTTCAAACAAAGCAATGTGCATCTATGTAGAAGGATTTCAATTTGGACGAGTTTTATTTCTTAAATTATTGTGCTCATAAGTATGTTTATTGACTTCTTATTGTAAATTCTTTTTCCTTTCTTCTCTTTCAATATCGCCGTAGGCAAACGATAATAGTCATAAAAAAACTTCCATTTAAACAAGAAGAGGCATTATGTATTCATCTGCGTGTCCCGTCTCGTGAGGGAATCGATTTGGATCTTGAAGTTCGTGAGCCCGATAATTAAAATGATATTAAGATACACCTGTGATATCTAATTAAAATGATATTAAGATACACCTGTGATATCTAATTTGCAAAACGATCGTTCGAATTAAGATCCTCCTACATGGATGTGTATCGAATTTGTATGGAAGTCCTATCTCTTCACATCATGTATGTATTACATGTATGTATTAAATTCCATATAAGCGTTTACATCAAAAGATGGCACTTGAAGATGATTTGATTGTTCATGCCCTCGAGGTAATCTGTCGAATCTTATAATTTGTATGAAATTTCAATAGCGCGTCTCAACTGGGGGACGTATATCTTATCTCGATCTCATATTCATACCGAATAAAATCTCGATTCTTTTGATGAGCGATGGCGATATCATATTATTTCCATAATTTATGTTGCGCTTGCATGAAAGAAAATATGATTAACGATAAGTCACGAGATCACGACGAGGCAAGCGATGGCGATATGGTTATAGTATTACGAGCGAATCATTAAGGTATCTTTAATCGACACTATATCGCATACGAACCGTATATGCTATTAACAAGCGAAGAGTGTGACCTCTCCCCCTTTAATCGATCGCTTAATGATCGAACCTGAGCGATCGAACTATCTCTCTCCGGTAATTAATAGGATCGGCGATGAAAAATGATGGAGCCGTTTGCATCCAAGTATCGGACATTGATCCACACTTTTATCTTCGGTTTATTATATCGCCCTAGAAAGGTAGAATCGATTCGATTTCGCGCAATCTTATCTCTCTTAACGATTCAACAATATTAATAACATAAACGATGTAAATTATCGCAAAGCTGACTTTGCATAAAAGGACGTCAGTCGCACAGCGATAGAATCTCCCAGCGAAAGAATCGCGACGAGAGGACGACGATGGATAGAAATAATTAGCTTTAGTGCGGCGGACGTTTACCGGCATTACGCGTCGCACGACGTGAAGAGGTATTGCGTGGCTTGACTATTCAGCGTACAGTGAGTGGTACACAACTACACATTCTACACACTCGCCCGCGCGGGTGGAGAGGCTTTTAATATTCACGTCGCGGCGATCAAGACAAATTGAAATCCAGTCCTCGGGCCGCACCATTCACAGCTACGCGCCATCTCCAGTCTTTTGTGACGTGATTTAGAGTCTCCCGCATATTATTAGTGAGCCGATAATGGGACGAAGTCCGAGATCGCCGAGGTGAATCTGTAATACGGTTCGTGGCATCCGGACGCCTTTTATTCCGATGCTGCGCGACCGCACGAAGAAAAACGCTTCTCGCGTTCTGCGTCAATTCGTTCCGTTCGCACATGGAATCCTGAAGAATATCATTCGCGGTTTTCAAGCATTCTCAACACTACGACCACGACGACCTGTTCGAGTAGATGTGCGCGCGCGCGCGCGATGTCAGTCCATGTTTTTCGTCGCGCTTCTCGAGAATGTAAAATTGTCGCTTATAATGTTTCCTCGGCTATTAGAAATGCAGTAACCTCTTCTCAGGTCGGAATAAAATAACTTCCACGGTAATACATTTTTTTGTCGGGAAAATTATTCTTATAATTAAACAGCGTGTTGTTAAAGAAGCGCATATATGCGAAGAGGCATAAAATAATGATATGCTTGGTATAAAAATTTGATATCGTAATCTCCTTATGCATATACTATATGTAAATAATGACTCACTATATGTAAATTATGTTATTTTCAATTATAATTGCAATTATGCCTTTTTCTTTTTCTTTGAGTATACATGAATCGTCTTTTAATTTCTTCATTAAAGATCGAAATAGATACGCGCTTTTTGTACATTGTGTAGTATAATTATTATGTTATTATTTTTATCAAGACATTACAAAAACACTCGACGCATATGCATTACATTACATATATTACAGTTTTTATTATAGAAAACCGTAACTACCGGCCAACTTGCGAAAGAAATAAGATCGCTATCCTGAGTACCGTTACTTTGAATTTGATAGAAATACATTTTAATTAGCTTAATTAGATTAACTTAATTAAATTAAATTCCGTTTGAAAATCTACGAGGTCATAACATCGGCCAACGACTCGCGAATAAGGTTAACAACCGCTGCGTCTAAAGGCGACTTTAAAGGAATACGTTAGTAAAATAACTTTCGCATTAACGATTCCATTCAGATATCAACTTATAACGCATCAACCATGGATTATATAATATAGAATAGAAATTCCATAGTTAGTAAAATAGAATTACAAATAAATGATAAAAAATTTATTGATTATTAAACAAATAATACTTTTTTTTAAATATTTCTTATGCATGCAGTGATTTATGTACATTACAGTATATTATTTCTTGTTTTATTTATCTCATTATCTCGTTTCTTTCTTAATTACCTCTATTATACCATATTACCGTAAGCGTAAAACATACCGCCCTATTGTGGTGTATACCCTACCTTTTGTATTATTCAGCATCAAAAATGTATTATTATCATATCATTAGTTCTCGCGCAAATTGTAAAGTATCGAGAATGCGCGCGCGCATTAAGACAATAATTTAAAGAAATGAGAACACACCAGCAGGTATGATTTCGATCGGACTTTCAGGCATATTTGGAAGTCTATCGTTCCAATCGTCATATACCCTCCAAGGATATTCTTTTCCCCACTCATTTTCCGCCGTCTCGAGATCGTTATCATACGAAGACATCTCTTTGTCTCTTTGTCTTTCTCTCTCTCTCTCTCTCT
>NW_012130553.1:0-4592 GCF_000143395.1 Atta cephalotes | reverse complement strand
TTTGCATGAAATTGAATGGAAAAATAATGGATTTCTTTTTACTACACTTAATATTTTTTCATAGGTAAAAAACTATTCAACGACTCTGATTCACCCTGTATACATATACATGATATGTTACTCTCTCCACACATTCACCCACAAGTACACTCTGGCACGCGATTAGTTTGATGATGATCTCCGTCAACTTTAACAACTGTCATTTGATTTCAATAAAGGTTCTTCAGTAGTCGTATGTCGAGATCATCCGATGTATTGCTTCGATCAACTGCGTGTACTCTATCAAACACTTTCTCAAAATCTATGATGCACGAAAACATGCTTTTAGAATTTCCTGCATTTTTGCAGCAATAACATTCATACAAAACAGCATTTCTCTTGTTCCTATTCCGCCGCGAAAACTGAGTTTTCTCCATGATACCCAGCGTGCATTCGACCCTGTATTACCTGTAACAGGATTTTTAAGATGTGGCTCATCAAGTTGACAAGACGAAAATCAGACGAAAACATCTATTCGGCTTGCATTTTTTCGATAACGGTACAAATGTTGATTATAACCATTCAAATGATACGTCACCAAACTGGTAAACTTGATTAAACTATGCTATATTCTGATGCCTCTTTCATCAAGCAATTTTAATAGCTCAACTAGTATTTCGTCAGGTCCAGGAGCTCTGCGATTGCTGGCATTCTGGATGGCCGAGTTTTCCTCTGAGGGGAGAATGCTCCCGTTATGTGATTCTCCAATTGCTCCTCTCCATTGAAGTGAAAAAGGTGTTGAATATATCTCGTCATTCGGCGATTAGGTCTTCAGGATTTACAATAAAATGAATTTACCATCAGAGTTTCGTAACATGATAGGACTTGAGATTGACTCGAGACTCCTGAACATTCCACAGGTTTGTTGATTTCATTGTAAAAATGGAAATCATGTATTTCCTGCAGCCGTTTTATTTCCCTGCAGGAAGACTTTGTCTTCCTTGGCTTTTCTGATCTTCCTCCGAATTAAACCGATTGATATTGAACTGGATCCTCATTTTTGAAAGATCTTCGCCACTTCATCAAATTCAGGATCTCATCCAGTTTTTCGTTTTCAGCCGTTTAATATTCCTAAACTTTTCATTAGGCTGAAAGATTGCATTCTTAATTTTACTCAAACCCAAGTTCACGCCGTTATTAACCAATTCTGTAGTAGGCCAGATCGGAATTGATTTCTTGCTTTGGCATTTTTACTGCCTGGGACGACCGTAGCCCTTCTAAATGAAATTTTCGCTGCTTGTTATTTATTGTTACTTTTTTCAAACGCAGCTTCAATTTTGCACAAAACAGATTACGATCAGAATTGATGTCTGCCGCTGTATATATTTTCACAGATTTTATATTATTTTATTATATTTTCACAGACATTGAACGCAATTCCTAAACCGCTGATTTATCAAGATGTATTATATTAGATTTGTTTTCGGACGCTTCTTTTGTCCATCTGGCGGAGATCTCCAAGTATAAATGGTGTCTTTTAGGTAATTGAAACCAGGTATTCTGAATCACCAAGTCATTGTCGATGCAAAACTGCACCAAGCGATCCCCTTTTTCATTTCTTTTCCCAAGTCCGAACTGACTAGTCACTTTATTTGTGGTGATACTTTCGCGTTAAAATATCCTATAATATATAATATTTACTTCAGATATCTTTAAATACGAAAGGGCCTCATCGATCTGCTAGTAGAACTCTTCGATCTCTTGACCTTTTTTATTGGCCGTAGGTGCGTAGACCTGAACAATGTTTATGTTGACTGGGCTTCCTCTTCTATAAGATTTATTATTTTTTATACATTAGTTTTGTTTAAATATTAATTGACAATAATCATACTGACTAACTACATTTAGAACATAAGAAAAAAAGAAAAGTAACACATTTTAATGATTTTTATTGTTTCAGCGTGTTATAAGAACGAATCAAATTAAGCTTTTTAAATGATATTGTAATAAATATGAAAATTTTGCCAAATATCAGTTAGAAATGCTTGTTATTTATAGTACAACAACAATAAACGATTATATAATAACAATATGACCTAATTATGGTCGAAATGTCTATTTTAATATATATTATTTTGTAAGGATTATTAAATATTAGCAACTAACAACTAACTTTTGCTCTTAATCTTTGATATTTTAAATTGTTCTATTCAATTGAGCTTTATGTATTAATCTTGATAAATAGACTAAATTATTTCATTATTTTATTATTTGTAGATTTTCTGATGTGTTCTTATCTATCTATGCAATATCATTTCTCTTTCAACTGGGCAATGTAATTATATCCTTGAGCTTCGGCGCGGCTGTGGTAAATATTTGAAATACATACAGTGAGTGCAAAAAGTATTCGTACAGAGAAAATATTTTTAAAAAATTATATTTTATTTTATTTTAAAAATAAATATTATCTAGCGAGAAATGAGTCATCGAATTGATGTCGAATCGATATAAATATAAAGATTTCAATTTGATGTCGATCGACATTTAATTAAGGATCATTTCTTATTGGATAATTTATTCATAAAGAATAGAATAGACTTTGATATGTTCCTTAAAATTATATGTATCAAAAAGATATGTATTAATTATATAAAATATATCATCTAAAAAAAGAAGAAATTAAAAATTGTATTGTTTGAATGCTCAAAATATTCGTTCAGACGAGAAATTAAGCTTCTAAAATCAGGAATATATGCGAAGTTCATTTGTTTATATTAGAACAGAATGTATTTATTATATAAAATTACTTATTAATGTTTATTTTCTACAAATAAGATTTTTTTTTATAACAAATTTCCTTGTACGAGTATTTTTGCTCTCACTGTATATGGAAATTTTAAATGATAACTGCTTTTTTATTTGAAAATGTTTAAAAATGTGTAATTTTAGTTAATAATGATAGACCTTCAACTGGACGAAATTATCAGAATTCTTTCTTCTAATTTAGCGCAATTGATACATATATATTTTCTATGTTTCATTTCTCAAGGATTGATTGATCACAGCAGCGATTTCCAAAACGTAATGTACGCAATTTAATTACATTTATTAGCTAAGCAATTAAAAAAATATATATATATTAGAACCACAGAAAATGAATTTTAAAATTCCTTGACTTTTCCATGTTTTCCAGATAAAAATGAAAAATTTCCGTGAGTAATGTAAAATATGTAAATTTTTATATTTAGACTCAAAGATTGTAGAAAAATTAGTCTATATTATTAAAAACAATGAAAAAGAATAATGAAAAAGAAGCTTAGTTGCATAGTATAATTTTGGATGTAAATTCAAGCCGGCCAAAAATAAATTAGTTTTGGAAAAAAGAATGTAATATGACGAAAGAGGGATAAAAAAAGTACTGACTATAATAAAAATTGTAATTGTTTTATTAAAATAATTTAAAATGCACAAGTTTTGAAAGTATTTGACGATATAAACATCAGATATAATATTTAAAAAATTGTAACAATTATTTGGAATGGAAGCAATTTCAAGTCATTATAAGCAAATTTCGAAATTCCAGACTTTTTTACATTTTCCTCTAACTTTTCCCGGTTTCTATGACCAATTTCAATTTCCTGACTTTTCTCAGTTTTCCAGATCTATGACAATCCTGTATATTATATCAGAAAAGATGTATTTGTAAAAATATATTTCAGTAGAAAAAATATATTTCAGTTGTTTTATATATTTATTTTCGTTTTAAACAATTTATTAATTAATGTCCAATATCGTCATTTTGTAGGCTAAAATAACTAAAGTGTGAAATGTATTAACAGTTACAGCTGCGATTGGTATAAGATTTCGAGGAGATCGAAACAGCTCTTGAAATTTACTTTGCTGCGTACTACTAAGCCGTGCCAAATAATAGCTGGTAAAATGTTTATAATGTCGATGGAGAGTTTTAGCTCGGTATGTGTAAACGTAACATTGTTTTGGTAATTATTTAAAATACAATATTGTGATATTATTTTTAGATCTTAAAAATATCTTTATCGTACTGCACAATGCTTATGTCACTACAAGTATCATAACTGAAGGTTTGTGATGGAATTATAAATATATAGTCTCTGGTGTATCAATATCATTATTGTTCTCGTCTATTAACCATTTAATTTACTATATCAAATATATAAATTAAAACATTTCATTTTTTTCACTTTTTGAAAAATTTTAATGGAAAGTATATTAAAAAAGTTTTAATATATAATAATTAATATAAGAAATAAAATGTATTTTAAAAAAGTAGAAATTATATATGGATATACTGCGTATGCTTATACACTAGTTCGTTCTTATTTAATAATTTTAATTTATTCTTTCTTCAATGATAACATTATAATATTATCAATTAAGTTCCATTAATATATCATTCAACTGACAGATCATTCGTAGCGACAAATGACATAAGTAAACAATAGATCATATGTAGTTATAAATATGTGTAAAATAATAAAAGTGAAAAGATTATTTAAAATTCTTCAAATTCTTTATTGTAATTTATAATTTACATAACACTGTACGATGGTATCTTGAAAAATATATATTTTAGG